>NC_135696.1:2285000-2585000 GCF_964276395.1 Gasterosteus aculeatus | reverse complement strand
TTTACGGTGCCCAATAACAACAGGGGCTCAGGCACTTGTAGGGAAACCGGAGCGGTAAACACGGCCGTGCCCCCCCGCCCTCCCCCACGTCCCGATGACATGAAGCCCCTTGTCTCCTAAGACGAGCATGTCCAGCTGGTTTCACAACCATCACCAACACCCGATGGGGGCCGCAGATTGCGTCTCGCCTCCGTTTTTCCCACAGTGACTAGCCAGGAAAACTAGGCCAAGGGCCTCCCCCCGGGGGGGGGGGCGGGGGGGGGGGCGCCCGAAACACAGCTGAGCTCCTGTTACACTTCAGCTCTTCTCTCGGCCTGGATATCAGTCCACAGGCTCGTGACATCGATGGACAGGTCCCCGGACCAACCAGTAGGCATGGAGAGCAGCACCTGCCACCAATCAGGGTTCAGCCACATTTGCATATCGCACAATAATTAGTTTTCAACGGGAGAGTTTGAAGGAACCGAGAGTGAGAACAATTCTCTGTGTGTGTGTGTTCTCATGCAAAGGCACACATTTGTTCAGGACCCTCGTGTACTAATGGACCCCTCGTGCACCAAAGAGCCTTCCTCTCAGCATGTTACATAATCTCAAAGCCACGTGGACATCCAGTTAGAAGGCCGTGGTTATTTCGTGGACAGAAGCAGAGAGGTTATTGTGTAATCAGGCAAACACCACGCCATGCGTCCCACAGCAAACCGGCGGCAGGGAGAACTGGTGGCTTCCAACAGCTCCAGGCACAGTGTAATTGGGCTGCCATGTGGAGTCTGCTGCGTGGTCTGTTTCCGATGGCTACTCAAAGGCCAGTGCACACAGGGTACGCAGAGGATGTGGGTGGTTTATGACTTGTTATAAACTTATTATGACCTGATCTGGGAGACGGGGGAACAGAAGACTCCCTCATAACAAGTGGAGTGATGAGGAAAGCCACAGCAGCAAAGGGGTCGGTAATGATGACCCATGAGAAATGTGTCAGATCACTGTGACAACTGGCGCTGCCAAGGACAAACACGAGCTCAGTGGTTAAGCCAAGGCAGCGGACAACGAGTCAAATAGACCACGATGTCCTCGATCTACTGGTGAAGATCACGCGTGTGACCAATGGGCTCCAGAACAACTAAATGGACATAGTGTGAGGTCATTTTATCAGCCAGATACCTTCAGAGTCATAGAGACACGGGCAGGAGAACTGTCCATTTCAGACATGGTGCCAACCACGAAGAAGACTAGACAACACCTGGATTATTGGTGGTTATCTCAACCCGGGACCTGTTACCATACGCGCTAATTCTACTTCTCCATGAATGAAACCTTGACCTCGGGGGTCGAAGCTCCGGGCTGCGGTCAGAACACATCTGCTGGGAGTCACAATGCTGTTGATGCTGCGTGACAGCGGCTCCCTGCAGCCGATGGACTGCGTCTGCTAACTCCTCTCTGGGAGCGGGCCGCGGGGCAACAAGAGGACTCACGTAGTGTTTGGACGGACTGCGCCTCTTCTCCACGTCCACGACTTTCACGTCCAGCACCGTCCGGAACTGCATCTTGACCCTGCAGAGGCTCTGCATGGACGCGACAGACAGGCTGCTGCTGCCGCTGCCGCTGCCGCTGCTCCGGATCAGCCGCCTCCTATCGCGGGAGAGAGATCCCGACATGCATCGCTGAGCGGTGTCAGCCGGACCCGGCGCGTGGAAGAGGCGGCGCGGAGCGGCTGTCCTTTGTGTCTGCCGCGGTGCCTATCGCGGGGGGACAGCCGCACGCCGGGAGCCTCCGGCGGGCGGTGCGCTCGGGAGGGAGCCGGGCGGAACCCCCGGTGGTTCGGCGCGAGCCGGGGCAATTTAGGGGGAACCCGGTGGGACGGGCTTCACGCGGACGTCCTCGAGGCCACCTAGATAAGAAATAAAGCAAAAGGCACGAGCGCGGGGCTCCGTCCTCGGGCAGCGGGGGGCCGGCGTGTCCGTATCATGTCGGTCATCCCCTCGGGGCCAACGCAGCTCGTCCTCCCGCGTTCTACGACAGTGAAGCGCGGCTGCATGTCAGCGGACCTCCGCGCGGGCCGGGCGTTCGGAGTCGGGATAGCGCCGTCCGCGCTCTGACTCACGCGCTGCTCCCTGGCCGGAGATATGGATACAGATGTTTACAAGCTGACCAATCAGCGGCCGCCTGCCCTCCAGGAGAGAGCCAATTAACGACGGAACACTGCCCCCCCGTGCACGCAGCGACGCGCGCACCAGCGGCCGCCGTGACACGCCAATGATGTCACCTCTTTCATTAATACAATGATGTTTAATTTCACATGCTTAAATGTGCTTTCTTTTTATTTAGCTGGTGTCCATACAGTAAACAACATACACTAGCAATTTGTGTTAATCAGCCACATTGTGCGTGTAGACGTGGTCAAGACAACTAGCTGAAATTCAGAAAGGGGACTTGAGTGAATGTGGTTGTTGGTGCCACACGGACTGGTCTGAGTAGGTCAAGAAACTTCTGATCTACTGGGGTTTTGGCGCACAACCATCTCCAGCGTGTACGGAGGATGGTCCCAAAGAGAGAACTTGTCCAGTAAGTGGTGTGGACCAACATGCCTTGTTGAGGAAGAGGAGAATGTTTCCAACATTGAAGTTGTGGAACAACTTACCAGATAAGATCAAAGATTGTAAACATATTGCACAGTTCAAAAAACATCTTAAATTATACACATTAGCCAAATATGAGATCTGTGAAAATATTAAGTGAAGGAAATTTAAATTGTATTTATTTGTGCGTGTGAGTATGCGTGCGTGTGTGTGGGTGAGAGTGTGTGTGAGTGTGTGTATGTATGTATGATATTAATCTTCAAAGTAATATATACTAATTGAGAATATGGATAAGAAAGGGGTGGGTATCTATAAGCTTTTGCTTCCCCCTACTCCTTTTCTTGAACAAAAGGTGTATTTTCTCATTTTGTGGTCTACGTCTATGTTGATTTTTAAATTTTTTATTATTTGGTGTCTACATGTTCAAGAAATAAAATTCTTCAAATCAAATCAAATCAAATCAATCGTAACTCAAATAAACACTCAAAAAAATACCACACCAAGGGCCACTCCTGTTAACTAAGAACAGGAAACAGAGACCATCATTTACACTGGCTCACCAATACAAGATTGAAAACATGTTGCCTGGTCTGATGAGTCTCAATGCCAGCTGTGACAGTCAGATGGTCACAATTTGGCTTAAACAACATGAAAGCTTGGATCCTTCCTGCCTTGTAGCAACGGTTCAGGCTGCTGGTGGTGTGATGGATATTTAACTAACTTACTATTTGAGCATGGTTTAAATTCCACAGCCTACCTATGGACAGTTGGTGACCATGGTCATCCCTTTATGACCACAGTGTACCATCTGCTGATGGCCAGCAGATAATGCACCACGTCACAAAGCTCGTATCGTCTCAAACTGGCTTATCGAACATGACAAGTTCGCTGTACTCCAACGGCCTGTGTGATGCTCTCATTTCAATACGGACCAAAAGACCTGAGGAATGTTGCCAATGCCACAAAGAAATAAGGCAGTTCTGAAGGCAACGGGGGGGGGGTCAAACCTTGTAAGGTGGACGGTGAGCGTGCATCTGCATGTTGGATAAAGGCAGGTTCAGAACTGTTTGATGTTCAGAGCTCTTTAACATTGTCCTTCAATTATCAGTGAGATCTACGTTTTATGATTTAGGTAGCATTGTTATTCAGGTAATGACCTGGTCACAGAAAACGCGTAGTGGAACTCTTTCCGTGATGCATAGTTTATTGGTATTTCGGAGCATGGTTTAAACATTTTTATATATATATATAGACTCGCTATGCATTTAATTATCTGTGACCAAAACCAATTTGAAAAAAACAAATAGTCCTAATAGATGGTAACTATATCGACATAAAATAAACTTCCCTGGCGTGTAGAGGGCTTACATTTTGGCCCCGGGTGCCTCTCTAGCGGGTTAATCCAGCCATGCATGAGCCCCACGCTGTCATTTCTTTCTCATTAAACTCAACGTGATGAACGTTTACCACAATGATAAAGTCGTCCTGAAACCTTCCCTTTCACATGTCCTTATGCAGCAGTCATTTCAAACTGGCAAAAGCCACGCGTTGTGGAGCAATACGCCGTAGCACACATAGTATCCGGAGTAACACTAAAACGCGGTGTAATGGTCTTCGCTGGTGCTGACGATGTCGCTGTTGCACTCCAGGGACTTGAGGACCAGCTGCAGGGTGGCCTTGCTCACGTTCAGGCTGTGGCGCTGTCGGACCGCGGACAGGACGTGCAGGATGTGGCAGCCCTTCTCTGCATCTACGAGCACAGGAGGAAGCACCCGTCAGCACGCAGGAAACCGAGGCTTCGCAGCGAAAAGGGGAATTCGCGGCGGTTGCTTTTTCAAAAGACGATAAGAAGTTGAGCTTTATTTCCCCCATTCTATGGCAGAAAACACTACTGTTCGATCACACACCCAGCCCTAATACACACACACACACCTTGCATTTACCACCAAGACTCATGAGACATCCACATTAATGCTGGAACCGGTTTCCACTAATCAAGAGCAACAGGAGGAAGCGCACTTACACTTTTCTCTCCGAGAGTCCTCTCTGATAACGTCCTTGACAGCGATGAGCAGATCTGTGTCACGTGCCGTCACCTGCGAGGGGGCAACAGCAGGAGTCCTCACTAACGTGACCAACTGGCGAGTGACGGGTGGAATGGAGACGTCTCTGATGGTCCTTACATTATAGACTTCGTCCTGGGATTTGACCTTGCGGTACACGACTCCCTCGTCCTGTAGAACCTGCAGCGCCTCCTTCAGAAGCTGCCGCAGCTGCTGGCATGCGGACGGACCTGCCACTGGCTCCTTCACAGCGACAGTGACACAACAGAGCTGACACGAGGCTACGTTTGTTTTACACTTTTAGACCTCCAGAATGTTCTGCTCTCAAAATGCTGCTACACGGAAACACCTCAGTGTGATGTCCTCTTGATGAATGGATGACATGTCCCATAAAAGAATACAAACAAGCCTCTACGCTAGGGGTGACATCCCAGCTGCGTTTGCTCACCTCGTTCACACATAAGGACACTTCAAATGCAGCTTTTTTGTCAAGATTTTCCTTTTGGTTCCACCACCACACAGAGAGAGGATTCCATTGCTGTACCTGGTCTGCGCTCGCGGTTTGAGGCTGGCAGGGGATCAGAGGCTGCAGGAGGTCCTGAACATCATAGGGTCGGAACCTGGTCACCGACTTCTGCTTAAAGAAATCCTTGATGATATTCGTTGCCTTGCCGACGACGCTGATGGGCGAGTCACTGAACAAGAGGAAAACAATGTGTCTGTGATACAGTTGAGAGCAATGCTTACGCACATGTTGACAGAATGGATGACAGATGAGAGCCTGCGTTGTGCAGCCAGTGTGCGAAAGTTATGTCAATTATTCCACATGTTTTATGGGAATGCAAGACATTTTCTGTCCAATTCAAACATCTGGGAGTATGCGTTGTACATCAGTGTTCACCACTTATCACACATCCTGGTCCTAGTGAGTTGCAACTCACCTGATATGTACTAGCTTGATGGGAGATATGTATGCTTAGAGTTTGGACTCTTCTCCGTCACCCTCATGTTGTTTTAGAACCAGCAGGAACGTGAGAGGGTGAAGTTAAGAAAAAAAACACTAAATATGAGATTTGAGTGTTAAAACTCTCTGGGAGAGGAGGAAAGTTTAAAGCGCCGTGGTGCCACCTGTCAATCACGAGTAGGGGCTTGGATAAATGTGTGTGTGAGCAATGACGCGTAGTGGGAAGACTTTGAACGGTCGTGTGCTATAAAAAGTCCATTTAGCATTCCACACTGTTTTCCACTGTTCAACTTTGACTGACACCAATATTCCTAAGTGGATTGAAACTCATTATAAAACATTTACTCTCGCCAACTTTCTGTAAATATTTGCATGCTGCTGTGATGGTCCATTAAGAGATGAATGTTTGTACCCTGCTGCATCAGGCTGAAGCTGTGGCGGTTTGTCATAGCACAGTCTGTAGAGCTGAGGAACGTCCATCATCCACGCTACCTGGACCGCCATCACCGGGTCGTCCACTTTGTCTGGGAACACCAAGACATCAATGGTGGGAACAGCCGCACGCTACATTGTGAAAGTGGACGGTGGTGGTCTGCAGGGGAGCGCCGTCCACTCACAGAATGTGGAGGCCATGATTTCTCTCTGCTGCCTCGACGTCTTCACCGGCCCCCTCACCCGGAGCAGCTCTCCGATCTCCAGGCGGCAGCGGCTCCTCTGGGTCTCTCTCAGCTTCTTTAGCTCGGCGACCAGGTTGAAGCCTCCTTGAGCCCCGTCACTGTGCTGTGCTCCTGCTGGAGATGAAAGATTTCTATGCAAAGGCACTCAGTGGCTTGTGGTGATACATGAACGAATGACATTGTGTGTATGCAGCGTCTAATGTATAATGATTCTCCAGTATTAGGCTGCACTAATAAACATTGAATTTATTTACATGACTAACTCAAGTGAGGCTCATATAAGCAGTTAAACGCTGCGTTTGCCAACTCACATGGGGCAGGGTCCTCCTCCTTGAACAGGTCGTTCTTCCAGCAGAGGCAGTTTATCACACCAGTACCATCGTCCACTGGGAACAAAGGAGACTTATTCTCTAAATGTGTGTTGGCTTGTGATCGTGATTTGGGGGGGGGTTGATGAAATGTCAACAGAAACTGGATCATCGTCAGAGATTTTATCAATGTTCATCCCCAACCTGGCAGAATGACGCTTTTTGCCAAAAATGGCATAATGGGTCCCAAAATGTCCCCCAGAGACAGCATTCACAGTCCAGTGAAACCCCTGTCCTGTTTTTTTTTATTTTTGTAATATATTTGTCACACATAAACATTTCATATGAAACAACTTTTTATACTAGACTAAGGGAAGGAAATGTGAAAAGAGTAATTATTGATTGATTTTTTTGGAAAGCTGAGCTCCCTTTCACCAGCCACAGGCAGCCTAATTAGGCACTGTATCCTGTCTATCGCCCGAAGTTGGCTGGGATGGACTCCAGGCCCCCCCGCGACCCTGTGTGCAGGATAAGCGGTTTGACGATGGATGGATGGATGGATGAGATTGTTACACACCTCCGTAACAGAAGAAGTCATCTCTTTCTCTCTTGTAAACCACTGTGCCGAGAACGTCTACTTTATAGATGGGATGCAGTTTGTAGAAGTAAATACCTGTGAGACAAAGGTATTCATTATGATCATTGTCAAAATCAGGGGAGTAAAAAACAAACAGTAATGATACCAATAATAAATTGTACATTAATTGAAACATTATACATGTATATGGTGTTTCAATTAATGTACCATTTAGTATCCTGAGAAGTGTGTCCAAACATTTGAAACAAATATATGCATACATAGTTCTTTTCTATGAAAACATTTATAAATGTTAAAAGGTTGTTGGGATCCTGCTGACAGGCAGCTTGTCCTGTTGCACACTACAGCGCTCATGTTGTAAAGTTTTAATGAAGTTATGTTTTTTCAAAAAACAATCTTGTAAGCAATGTGATTTTTACTAACCCAAGACTTAACATATACAGAAGGATGTATATCGTACATTGCAAATGTTGTATAACGTGTCGAAAGTTAACTTATAGTAGATAATAGACCGTCACAGTCACGTTAGCTGACGTCACTCTGTGGAGGATCGTCGTGTTTGGCCACGTGAGACCTGCAGCGCTCCTCGTGAAGCCCCAACGTGTAAACACAGTCCGGCTAACGTTAGCCGCTGTTTACGTATTTACTCCTAAGTCGCTAACGGTACCTGGCACCTGCGTAGACTCCGTCATCACCAGGATGTCTCTGACGTACAGCCTGGCGAAGGCGGAGAAGACCGGGTCCAGTCCCCACAGCATGGACGGGGGCTCCTCCGCTGGATCCATCGCGGCCCGCTGCATGTCATGGTGGAAGATCTACGTCTGCTTCCGCGGCGGGGAACCAGCGGACTGAGCACCGGGGCAGTGGTCACGTGACGTGTCGTTGAGTCACATTAAATGTGTGTAACGTATAATCTGATGCATTACTAACACACGGACAGCACGTTAGCAAGACAGCCTTAAGATATTGATGTGTTTAGAAGCGGCATTATACCATGTTACTGCCCGTGCGACGCGGTCGTTTCTCGCAATGGTTTGTGGGACATGTAGTTGGTGGGACACAAAGGGACCCGACTGAAGCGTTTGTTGAGCTGATGGTGGAAGATAGTAGTAGTAGACCGCTCGTGTTTCCGGATGAAATACTTCTTAAAAAGATATAAACGCAGTAGGTCGTCTCACAAAAAAAAAACTAAAAGGGTGTAAACGTAGTGTTTCGTCTCCCATTAAGAAAACTAAAAGGTTTAATCGCAGTGTTTCTTCTCCCATAAATAAAACGATAGGTGTAACGCAGCGTTTGGTCGCCCAGGCGGACGAGGGCGGCAGACGGCTGACGTTAACCCGCCAACTGTCAAGCACGAGGGCGAGAAAGAAAGAAGCGGGCCGCGCGCCCGCGGGAGCGCGCACACGGACTAAATCCGCTAGATTACTAAACCGCGTCTCACCGGGGGAACGATGCCCGTTGTCTTCTCTCCGCCGCTGTAGCTCACGTTAACGTACGCAGTGCCGCGAGCGCCTTCAGCCGCAACAAACGGACGAAGTGTCCGGCGGAACACAACTACTTGGGAGGACGCCTCACTCATCTTTTGTTTCTTTGGGTGGAGAAAGAGCCCCACGGGGGTTTTCGGGCCAGTTGGTGACGACGAGCTGCGTATTAACGTTACTGCTTCTCGCCAGAACAAAGTCTTCTACGGGCGGGTAACGGATGCGAGGGGACGTCTGCATCCACCGTAGACCGTGTTCATTTAACGGCAGCGGGTTTACGATGACCCGGGACAAAGAGCCGTTCTCCGGACCAGCCAAAGCGGTGTCGAGGGCTATGCTAGGTTAGGAACTATTATGAAAGCTAACGTACTAACGTTGCGTTATCCAAGCGGCTGCTTCTGACTCCCGGGACACGAGTACCGCTCCGAAGACCGCCACTAAAGTCTCTCCGACTGCGCGAGCAACGATACTCTGGAGTTCCTTTGTCGACTTTGTCATCGAAGGACCGTAGGCATTAGCATGTCGTTTTTTAATTTCCGTAAAATATTTAAGCTCGGAGCCGAGAAGAAGAAGAAACAGTACGAGCACGTGCGCAGAGACGAGAATCCGGAGGAAGTATGGGACATAATCGGTGAATTGGGAGATGGAGCCTTTGGGAAAGTGTTCAAGGTAGGACATGTCTCCTTCACAGCGGCTCTTTGTAGTCAGTGGCCTTCCTCTTGTCCTCTGTCTGTATCCGGACACCAGGTACCACGTGACCCCTCAGGCCGGTACACCTGTGCCCAGGTGGTTGAACATAAGACTGGGAGGGGGGGGGGGGGGGGCTCAGCAGTCTCCTGGGAGGGTTGTTTACATCCAAACGTCATCACATGCCCTCATGGCTGGAAACAGCTGACAATTAAGCACTTTTTGGACATGATATTTGTCTTATGAGTACAGGTATGAGACACGGCTTTTCACATCCACTCTTCAGGTGTTTTTTAGAATATTTCTGCCTGTAGATCTTCAGAAACACGACCTAATATCAAAGCAACCACCCCCCCCCCCCTCCCCATGTCATCATTCTTAAATCGAGCCCTCGTTTGTTTTGACTCCGATGCCACGAGCTCCATTTGCATGAGAGACAGTAAATGTTCTCTGACAGGACGGCTCGACCCGGTCCGACACCAGGAAGTGTGTGGCTGATCAACACGGTTTACATGGACTGCTTGGCTCTTTGTTGCCAAATGCTATTTTTGGACTAACTCAAGATCTCAATCCCCCCCCAGTGTTAAATTGTATCATACTAATCCTAATCTTTTCGCAACAATTTCATCACATGTTGCCAAGTTCCCAGCATTCCAACAGACGAGGCTCACGCTAACTAGACCGACTGTTGAAGAAAGAGACTAAGTACCAAAGCGGATCCTTAACCGTTGTGGTTTTGTGGAAGCACTTGAGGATTGTCCCACGGGCGGGGGGGTGGGGGTCTACCATCGGCAAACTGCACTGAGCCATCACTGCGATAGTCTTCCTTGTTGATTCATAGTACAATACCAGTGACGAGTACATCATGAGTGTCTTGGTGTTTTTGGAGGGTGTGTGTGGCTGACCGTGGAACCTGGGCGGGTCATCAGGAAGTGGCTGCATCCCATGTTGCAGCAGTGACTCTATTGAGCACATCCTGCCTGCAGAGAAGCCAAAACAAACAGGAGAAATGTCCACTTAAACTCATTGTGGCCTACAGCAAAGCAGACTGGGTTTATTTAGTGGTTGTAGATCGTCTCCGTGTGTGTGTGTGTGTGTGTGTGTGTGTGTGTGTGTGTGTGTGTGTGTGTGTTTAACATTGCATAAGTACATCCTGAACAGTGAAATGTTCTGCAGTAGATCAGAGTACAGGGGAATAAAGAGCTGAATAACTGCGCTTTGACATCCACTCGCCTGATGGTGTTCTCATCCTACAGGCCCAAAACAAACAGACGGGAACTCTGGCTGCAGCCAAAGTTATCGACACAAAGACCGAGGAGGAGCTGGAAGACTACATGGTGGAGATTGAAATCCTGGCCTCCTGCGACCACCCAAACATCGTCAAACTGCTCGACGCTTTCTATTATGAGAGCAAACTGTGGGTGAGTCATCTCCAGTAGAGGAACGTGTGCACTGACTGGAAAAGCTCCTGTGGTTAAACACAAATGAGACCATTGTTGATATTCTAAATCAAGTACCACCTGTGAGGGGAAGGTGTAGCCAGAGATGGAGGCGTTCTACTGGACTGGTGGTCAGCTGTGGGTGATGAGCGAGAGAATGGCACCTCTGGCGTACAAGCAGCTGAAAGGAGCCTCCTTCATATTGTGGCTGGGCTCAGCCTCCCAGACAGGTGGAGGCGCTCCGTCACCCAGAGAGAGCTGGGGGTCGAGCCGCTGACTTTCAGGCTCCTCGTCCCTTCTTAGAGGGGTTCTGTGCGCGTCCAGATAGTGAGAGTACACCGAGCACCCGCCGCAGGGATCACATGTCTTGTTAGGACTGGGAAGGGAGAGCTGAACGTGTTGCTGGGGAGGGAACCGGCTAGCGCGCTGACCCTGCTGACCCCGTGACCCGACCTCAGATAAGAGGAAGGCCAGGCGTAGACTACACTATCACAGCAAGGCTTTATAAACGTATTCATGTTGAAACATGAGGCCAAAGTTCACACGAACAGCAGAAACAAGCAGCTTCTAGGGCCGTTAATCATCACACCGGTTTACGGCTGCTGATTTCAGCTTATTTAAATGCTCTTTTTCTTCCTTTCTTTAGAACGTGGTCTTGTTATCTTTGGGAACCAGTTGGTATATTCCTTGCAACACAGTCTGATTTTGTGCGTCACACCCCAGAGGCATTGGTGGATTTAAAAATGTAGTGCTGTAGACTCGTTCGTTCGTGCGTGCGTGTGTGTGTGTGTGTGTGTGTGTGTGTGTGTGTAATGTCTAGAAACACATACACTCATGCGAGTCTGTACACCAGCATCAAAGAAGGCAGGGCGGTCTTTATAAACTGATCACCTGGGTGTTCCCTCCCCCCATTGTCCTCTGAACAATGCATAGCCTGATGGAGGTGGCCTGTGAACCAGCTCATCAGAGAGGACAGGGTCCATGAGCTGTCCTCCTGGAGATGAAAGGCTGTGGACGGTTTGGGAGGGGACTTTAGAGCAACAATCTGAACTGGGTCATCCTTTGACCTTACGTTTCCCGTTTCAGTTGCATAGCAAAAAGTTTCAAGGCTCTGCTGATGTGGTGCTAATTTAGGCGAGCTCACATTTAGTCTCACGTCCTCCCCAGTGCGCCACATGAATGGATTAGTAACCGCCAACGTGTTTGTGTGTAGGGCGGCGACCACTGTGGGGCCATTGTAGAACAGCAGAGCCGCTAAAACAACTGCGTGTGCGTGTGCGTGTGTGTGTGTGTGTGTGTGTGTGTGTGTGTGTGTGTGTGTGTGTGTGTGTGTGTGTGTGTGTGTGTGTGTGTGTGTGTGTGTGTGTGTGTGTGTGTGTGTGTGTGTGGACTGTTGTGAGACTTGAGGCATTGTGCTTCCTGTATTCCCTTTGGTGTTGAAGTAGAACAGTCTTGAAAAGTTCAACCGAATAAAGGGTTGTTGCCCTTGATCCTTGATGAAAAGTCAAGTTTTTGAGGGAAATGGGAGAGTTAGTATCTGTGACATAAGCGAGGCATTAACCAACATATCAACCACAATGCGTTTCCCAATGGTTGCAAAATAGCAGAATTGCGTGCTTCACTTCCTCTTCCCGAATGTGTCGACTTTGGCTCTACGTTGTGCCCTGTGTTCCAGATGCTCTACTGTACCTACTAATCACACTGCCGCTGCGTCCATAGAAACTTTAATCCTACTTACAGCACAAGGCTGAAGTCTGGCCGCCTAGCCAGCTAGTGACCCAACGGCCGTGTGGAACCTCTTCCACGACGTGGCCCCTAAGTGGGCCAATCCTCTTACACCAAGAGCCGTACCGCGAGCTGCTCAACGCCCTCAGTCTGTTCCATTCATGCAGGCTGGGTGGAGCTTCCTTCTCGGACAGCTTTATTCCATGCAGGGGTCGCTCCCCTTTTCAGCTCTGCAGGTGCACAATGCGTGTCATTACACGGTCGAGCATTTCTCTGAGAACCTTCCAGACCCCCCACGGCAGCACGCTGCGTCACCTCATCTCTGAAACACCCACTATTTACTTTCATCAAGACTATTTGATGCACGCTGTTTTACATGAGCAAACACTAACTGCGTGTTCCCCCTGCCGGTGTCTGTAGATCCTCATTGAGTTCTGTGCAGGAGGGGCTGTGGATGCAGTCATGCTTGGTGAGTCAGCACTTTCACTTTGCATACAGCTTAGAATGTGGAAAAGAAAGGTGCTGTCTTAACTGTACACACTGAACAGCAACGTGAGAGGGATAAAGTGTGAGGTCTACACATCAAATGATATTGTTGGAAGAATTGGCATTAATGCCTTCATACAGAACACAGATAATATCATCACTCCATGTTGGCACAGTACAGCGACCCAAACCAAACTATCCAACATTATTATTAATTTCAACCATGACAAAGACGGCAGACCAGATCCACTCCTTCTTACCTTTCACAATAAAAGCCCTAGATATCTGCCCTGTAACTCTTTGCCAGAGGGAGTATTCAGCTGAGTGGAAACTTGATTAAAGACATCAAAAGACTTGTGTAGCACGTCCACGTTACACTCTTTGTACAGTGATACAGTGAAGGCAGCTCATCTCATACTATCTATGATTAGGTTGCATGTGTGTGAGTTCTAAGCATGTGTCTTGTGATCCCACGTAGAGCTGGAGAGACCTCTGACCGAGCCTCAGATCAGGGTGGTGTGTCAGCAGACTCTGCTGGCCCTCGTCTACCTCCACGACAACAAAATCATCCACAGAGACCTGAAGGCTGGGAACATCCTGCTCACGCTGGACGGGGACGTCAAGCTGGGTAAGGGCCGAGTCAACAACAGGGAGTCTCAAACTGTCCTCCACCATGCACACAAGTGATACGGTGACAATCCCACCCGCAGGACCACTGTAATCTGTCTCATACATACAGGAGACAGTTAAAAAGTAGGGTCAATTGTCTCCCAGTCCAAACCATGACTGAGTTCTCATTGTCTCTGCAATAGGCGTCCTCTAGGGGAGTGTTTGTCCTCAGGGTGCCACGCACAGACGCTCTGTGTCCAGTGGCTGCACCATGTGGTCTTGTGTGAGCATAAAAACAAGTCGAGCACTTTGACGCACTTTAAACGCACAAAGCTCTAATGGGCCTCTCGTGACATCACAGCAGGGTTGTTAAGGGGAAACCTTCAAGTTAAGCTTCGCCTTGAAGGGAATATGGGAAACTTTTAGAATTTTCTTTTTGCAAAAGCATATAACAGGGAACTTGAATGTAGTTGAGAGTAGGACTATGTAGGCCTCACTCAGCTGGACCCTGGAGGCCATTTGGGAACGTTGTCTACCAGGAACGTAACCTAAACCGCTGTGTGGTTTCTGAACGTCTTTGTCATCACCGAGCATATTGATTACTCGGTAAACTGAAGCCATGTTCACTTTCATACCAAGTTTGTTTGTATAGAGTAGGCTCACCTTTACAGCAGTGAGTAGGATGTATGTACGTCCACACTAAAGTACGCCTTTGTGATCCATCAAACAGCGCCAGTTGGGCGACTTCCCATAAACAAGTTATTTATGTAAATGAAAGGCTGAGCAATAATATTTCAAAACTATATTTTAAAGATGCATGGAATGCATTACATGCTGTGTTTTTTTGCAACGGGTGTATTTAGCTATTGTAAACCAAATATTTTTTTCTCTCAGCCCGACGTGATCAAATACATAATAATTACATGCACACTACAGCAGGGCGATACAGGCCCACGTTTAGAAGTGGGGGGGTGATCGGGTACATGGTTTTATTCAACCTTCAGGCTCTTGTTGTTCAATAAAATTTGACTCACAAATGGATTTAGTCCAAAATGTCATCTTTAAAATTTGTATTAGAAATGTTTGCATGTATGTATGCATATGACAAAGGTTTGCACAGGTTCCCTCAGCCATTCCTCATGATGCAACTCAACAGCGTTAGGCGAGGGGCTAAACTAATCTTTTATCCTTCGTCTATTTGTCTGCTGTTGTTAAGGCCCCATGCATGCGTGTAGAGGGATAACTGTTTCTCAGGCTAACAAAACATAAGACTAGTGAGTGATTGACACATGAGGTCATATTTATTATTCCCCCTGAGCGCTTTTGGATAACAAACTGCAGACTTGGTGTGAACCTTTTTTTTCTGTTGCCTGGCCGCTGCAGAGGTCTCAATGAATTAGTGAGCATCGTGCACAATAGCAGTGGCTGCTCAGTGTGTAGACGGACCTGCAACAGGTGCAGTGTGTGTGCAGGGAGTCACTCTGGTGGAAGGAACGAGCTCCCACACGACGCCGACGAGCCGCCGTGTTCACCCAACGTCACAACGGCTCATTGTTCCGTCTCTGTTCACGCAGTGATGAGAGGAGCAGTTGTGCTGCGCACTGTTTGGTTTAGTTTGATCACACTGACAAATATGTCGTTTGCCTTGACTTTGCCAGCTGACTTCGGTGTGTCTGCCAAAAACACCAAAACCCTGCAGAGGAGAGACTCTTTCATTGGGACGCCTTACTGGTGAGTTGAGTTTCCATTTAAAACATGTCGTCGTAGTCAATGGCAACCGTTTTGTCGGTCCTTCTTGAGTGCCGTGAACTCCTCATCTGTGACTTTCCTCGCGTCCTTCCAGGATGGCTCCCGAGGTGGTGATGTGCGAGACGTCCAAGGACCGTCCCTACGACTACAAGGCGGATGTCTGGTCCCTCGGGGTCACGTTGATAGAGCTGGCACAGGTTGAGCCGCCCAATCACGAGATGAACCCCATGAGAGTCCTGCTGAAAATAGCCAAGGCGGATCCTCCGACCCTGATGCAGCCGTCCCGCTGGTGAGTCCCGGCTTTCAGGGGCCGCGTGTTCGTAACTCGTACCTGCACCTGAGATCAGAATATGCACAGGTGATGGAGAAGAGTCATTCTTTCTTTTGTTCACTCTCAAGGTCCCCAGAATTCAGTGACTTCTTAAAGCGCTGTTTGGACAAGCACGTGGACAACAGATGGAGCCCCACACAGCTGCTGCAGGTACCTTTCTTTGAACGTTCTCCCCACTCATCATTGGTGGTGTTTATGAGCATTGGCCCCACAGGCAGCGACCCCTCCAGACACTGTGTTGATGAACTCTCCTCAAAGCGCGGTTGTAGAAAAGTGTTTTCAATGAAGAACTGAGGATTTTGCAGCTTCAACACTCACCTCTTCAAGAGCCGCCATTGTTAATCCCAAAAGTCTCCTTCCTGTCGGCTGACGCACACACCTAAGCCACGCCCCTAGCTACCAGGAGATCCTCACAGGATGCTGATAGGATCAGACACAAAGGCATTGCTGCAAGCCAGACAGCCCCGTAGGCGTCCACCAAAGTGGACTGATAATCCTCCTTCCCATCCCATACCCATGCACCAGCTGCCTCTCGGAGTCTGTCCACCCGTCTGTCCGTGTCAGGTAACACCGACACGCCGACGTCAGCAGCGCAGCTTTTCTAAGGAGGGTTTAAGGTGCTCGTTGAGTCGAAGCCACTTGTTTACCGAGCAGCAGCGAGGACACACATAAAGAAATAGATTTCCTAATCCTGCTGTACAGAGGAAGAATCCATGGGCTTGAAAATACAACATGCCGGTCTGCCACCGATGAAGGTTTTGTTATCGAAGAAGCTGCACATCCTTAGGCCAGCGATAGAATATGTGCAGCAGATTTCTACGCCAAAGAAGGTGAGCTGGTGCGGACATGTTGATACAGTGTGTGAGAGCAAAGACGGGATTGTTTAGTGTGCTTTTTTACAGAACAGTCTGTTCTACTATTTGTATCTCAAAGTCGATGGGATTAGAGGGAGTCCTCGCCGCCGACTATGTCAGAGAGCCGTCGTTGCAACATCCCTGTGCACCTGCTGTTGAGCTGGAGACACTATCGTGTTATTAATGGTGGAACTGTTTTGCACAGCATTCCTTTGTGTCCAGCGTGACTGACAGCCGGCCTCTGAGGGAGCTCATCGCTGAGGCAAAGGCCGAGGTCACAGAGGAGATTGAAGACCACAAAGAGGAAGAAGAGGAGGACGAGACGGAAGCACACCTGGTGTGTAAACAATTGCAAAAGGAACTTGTTGGTAGTTTGACTTTTTTTCTAGAGCTGAGGTGCTAAATGAATTAGTCGATACAACGTTCCTACCATCAGAGGACTATTATTTATTTTAAAATAAGTCTGAACATTCTTAATAGCTGAATGTCCATTGCAAAAAGTATTTCATATAACAATTTTTTTCATTTATCATTAACCAACTCAAAGATATTCTGTTAAGCAGATTGTTTTTTGGTTGATCCAGCGACGGGCTAATTGATATTTACACACGTGGTACGTTGCTGTTGTTTTTAATCTTCTTTAACTGTCTCTACCGCTGCTCCAGGGCCACAAACGAGCCCCCTCCAACGTCAGCCTCGCCAGCTCAGAGGACGAGAAGATCCCCGTCTCCCCGTCCGGCTTGGAGTCGGTCCCTGAGCGGGCTGAGCCCACTCCCACTGAGCTCCCTGTGGCCAACCATGTGGTGGACACTGGCTTTGTTGAGGAGGTCGCTTCGCCTGTAGCTGAGGAGACTTCAAATACTCCGGATGAGGATGCAGGTTTGGAGGAGAAGCCCCCAGAAGCAGAAGAACCAGAGGCCCCTGCCAAGGAAATGCAGCAGCTGGAGATTGCAGTCGAGGAGGAAAAGGAAGTCGACACATCGGAGGTTCCAGCCAATCCACAGGGCACCGAAGTGGGTTCAGAGGTCACTGAGGCTCCTCACGAAGAGAACATGAGTGCTGTGGAAGAGTCAAACGCACCCGTGCAGGAGAAGGAGGAGGAGGAGGAGAAGGAGGAAGAGGAGAAGGAGAAGGAAGAGGAGGAGAAAGACCGCTACAAAAATCTCACGGTGACCCTGACACTACCGGAGCAAGAAAAAGTTGTTCCAAAGACGGAAGATGATGAGAAGCCCACAGAGAAGGAGAAGCTGAACGCAGAAGATGAGAAGACGGTTCCAGACAAAGCCAAGGATGACAAAGAGAGAGATTCTGACTCGGGGGGCAGCTCAGCTGCAGATAACAGCAGTGTCGACCTCAATCTGTCCATCTCAAGCTTTCTGTCCAAGACAAAGGAGCCGGGATCTGTTTCCATACAGGTGTGTGTGTGTGTGTGTGTGTATATATATATATATATATATATATATATATATATTATATCCCTCACAGTCCCCGCTCAGCACAGCGACACAAACATGCATTCACTCTTCTTCTTCTCTCCAGGATAACAAGCGCCAGAAGAAGACGTTGAAAAAGACTCGCAAATTCATTGTGGACGGCGTGGAAGTTAGTGTGACTACATCAAAGATCATCACTGATAATGACACCAAGAACGAGGAGATGAGGTTCCTGAGGTATTGACCTGCCTCCGTTCGGTACAAACATCACGGTTGCTTAGTAACCTCGGTGTTCAGCCTGTCTCCATCAGCGGTCCCCCGGTTTAGGCCCAAACAATGCACAGATGACCATCGTCTCTCTCCTATCTCTCCTCCTGTGCAGACGCCAGGAGCTGAGGGAGCTGCGTTTCCTGCAGAAGGAGGAGCAGAGGGCCCAGCAGCAGCTCAGCAACAAGCTGCAGCAGCAGAAGGAGCAGATCTTCCGGCGCTTTGAGCAGGAGACCACGGTGAGTCCCACCGAGGATGCATCCGAACAGCCCCTTCACCCTTTCACTAACATCATATTTCCTGTAATTATTAAAACTATCCGTCACATTTAAATTACACCATTAGCTGTGGCTCTGAGGTCGTGGGTTGTTGAATGTGAGGGTGGCGGATTGATTGCTGGCTCCTCTGGTCATTGCGTTTGGGGAAGACACTCAACCCCAAATTGCTCCTTGCATCAATGTGTGACTGGTTAACCAGCCTCCATGGTGGCCCGAGCATCCGTGGGAATGAGAGGACTAGAAGATTCAGCATCATCATCTCTGCCGTCATCGGACGTCTTCATCTTCTTTTATCAGCGAAGCGAGTGGAGCTGCTCGGCTACGTGCTGTTTGCTGGGCGCGGTGGCCACCGTGTTAATTGGCGGTTCTGATCCGCAGCGTGTTGATCGGTTCTCCTTAAGCCACCCTAAATACTACGAGTTTAGGTGATTATACACTGATCATAACGAGAGGAAATGCTACTCCATTGCCACCAATTACCTTCTCTAGATGTTACGCGCTGATCCTTTTTAAACCTGAACTCTGAGCTTCTGGCAGCTCTTCCTGGAGCAGGAAGTAGTTTTAGTGTGAAAGAATGTTATTTTAGCTCGATGATACACTGTATCACAAAACTTTAAAGATCGGACAATGACCGTTTCTTCACTCCAGAGCCTCCCCTGTAGAAGTATTCATCCTTGTAATCCTTGTTGTAAAGGTAATATTATGTTTATTAATTAATAAGGGATGCTGCATGTCAGGTGGCCTGTGTGTGTGTGTGTGTTGTTTTAATCTGTGGCTGATGGATTGGTGCTTCCCTATTTGCATCCCGCTGCCTCTTTGATGAACTGTTTGGCTGAACTGACGTGACGCTCGCCGTCTTCCAGAGCAAGAAGCGCCAGTACGACCAGGAGGTGGAGAACCTGGAGCGGCAGCAGAAGCAGACCATCGAGAGGCTGGAGCAGGAGCACACCAACCGGCTCAGGGACGAGGCCAAGCGCATCAAAGCCGAGCAGGACAAAGAGCTGTCCAAGCACCAGAACATGCTGAAGAACCGCAAGAAAGAGGTGGGCACGTTCCACACGCTTCACTGCCCTTTGTCCTCACACACGCCCCCAGGGGGCAGGGGAGCTTGCACCCTTCCTATTTATGGGAGGTTATTCTGATACTCTGCCACACACAAGCCTCTCTGATCTGTCATGTCAGTGCAAAACCAGCGTTTGGCTGCACAGAAGCTCTGCCACTTCTCATTTGGTTAGTGGCAACAGCAACTCTCTCGTTTGCTCATGGCTGCCCTGACGTGAAACAATCCTGAAATCTATTAAATAGGATATTATCCAATCTAGCCGGGGGAGGGAATGTCGTTACGGTTTGCTGTGAGTCTATAGCTGTGACACACACACACACACAGACTTCCCAGCATGCACAGTTATCCAGCTGACACATCTGCTTTTATGACTCTGCCAAAGTGTCCTTCTGGTTGACCACAGGCTCAGAGTGAGTGTGTACAGTGTGTAGTACGGTCATACGCTGAGGTCCATGTTATCATTCTGTTCTTACATACTTCCTGGGTGGACATTACATTACTACATTACATTACTTACTACATTACATTATTTTAACTCATGGCTTTTTTACATTTCTGCCCGGGGAGCCATTAGGGGTTAGGTGTCTTGCTCAGAGAACTCACGACTTGAGACATGGGGCAGCCGGGACTCGAACCACCAACCTTGAGGTTCCCAGCGCACACGCTCTACCCGTGTGCCACGACGACCCTCTCTCCCTTTCGTCAGATGCAGCAAACTCGCTGAACTTCAGATGTCTGTGTGAATGATTAGAGTTCACATGGAGAATAGCACATGTGTGTAAATGAGAGCATCCATGAGGACTGTGACACATCAGAGCTAATAACCCAATTCCACCATGTTGCATGTTCAAGTCCTGCCTGCAGACATCCAGAGTCTCATTTTAACAGCACAGTTAAGGGACCGCCTGAGGACAATCAATGAGGACAATGATCCTGTGAGCGGTCTGGACCGTTTGAGACGGTTTGTACCTCAGATCATCAAATTACAGGTGGTCACTGTTCTCTCTTTGGTCAGAACTGTGGGAGGTGAGGCAGGCCGGCTGATTCGTTTCACACACTGTTTATTAGCGTCTGGCTGGTAGCCTCAGGGGAACTTGGCAGAAGAACGCACACACACACACACACACACACACAGCCTCATAAAGCCAATCCTGCTTCCTATAGGATTGGTTGAAAGGTCTCTGTGTCGACGTGTCCCACTGATAAGGCTTCCTTGTTGTTGTTATTATGATGATGATTGTCGTCATGGAGGCTCCGAGGTTCCCACAGATAACTTAAGTGAATTGTAGATGAGCAGCCGCTTCCTGTTTTGCTCATGTCACCTGTACTCCTTGTCCAGGAACAAGAGTTCCTTCAGAAGCAGCAGCAGGATCTGGACACGGCTCTGAAGAAGATCATCCAGCAGCACAAACACGAGCTGGCCACCATTGAGAGGGACTGCCTCAACCACAAGCAGCAGCTGCTCCGAGGTGAGCTGGAACGTTCCCCTGGTTCCACACGGGAGAACACCTCATCATTGGGATAGTTTGACACGTTTCCTCCACAGAGTGAACACGGCTTTGAACCTGTGACTCAACCCCTGCAGGCCCTTTTTAAGGCCGGCAGGCAGCTTGTTATTCTCCACAAAGGTCGTCTCAGGAGTCAATAACTTAACATCCGTGGTCCTAAAATAAACCCTTCTACTGTTACCGCCTCTCATTTTCCATCGCTAACGTTCTCTCCCCTCAAGGGAGCCAACGACCAACGTCCATGTGTTCTAACTATCAATAGTCCATCGTGAATACAATGATACACGCAGAATGATGTGGTGGTGAGAAACATCTCAATTTCACTTCTCTCTTTCAAAAAAAATCCTCACTTACGGTTAGTTTGAAGATTACTTCCTACTTCATGTAAATCAGTTTGTACTGAAAACAGCCGTTTGGGATGTTTTGTCGTGATTTATGATGGTGGAGAAAATCCCATGTGTACATCAAGTTCATCCATTTCACTTCTTCTCCTGACAGCACAACAGCTGCTCTTACCTATGCTAATGTAATATCACTAATCTATTTCTGGTCACTGGGACGCATCATGCAGCAGATGTGCATGTTTAAGAACATTCGGTCCGTCTGGAGTTTAATCATCCAGTCGAAGCGCACGTTGCTGCCTGAGGCCCAAAGCCTAATGGAGTATAGAGATGAGGCTGGGATCCCAGGGCATGTGCATACGTTACCTAGTGTTTGTATAACTCTTACCTCATGCCTCTCCAGGCAGGTTACCACGCCGCGTTGGCTTGGTTCATACAATGGACTACTAGGGAGTCTGATTAGCAGTAAACCAGCTTGAAATGTTCTCAGACTGACACCGCTGCAGCGCGTTAGCAGGGAGCGCTGCCCGGGACCTAATCTGTGCTTAGAAGGACGGGAGCTGCACAACAGGAACATTTCTGAGCGTCAGGCGCCTGACGACTGAGACGGTTCAAAGCCTTAAAGCTGAAATGTCATCACCAAAGTTAAATATTCAATTCAGGATATCAAGGTCACTTCAGGCCACAGCTGTCGCTGTACGTCTCACTGGAGGACGTGTAGGGACCCAGAAAGAGGCTTAATGTTGAGGAGGTGGCTCCTCTGATGAGCTGGTTCTGTCTTTTTGTTTGGTAGCGCGGGAGGCTGCCATGTGGGAGCTGGAAGAGCGCCATCTGCAGGAGAAACACCAGCTGTTCAAGCAGCAGCTCAAAGACCAGTACTTCATGCAGAGACATCAGCTGCTGAAGAGACACGAGAAGGTACGGGCCCAGACCGGGCCTCACTCCTGCCCTTTGATTGATCCCCCGTGAAAGGACTCTCCATGTCCCGTGTGTGCTTGGTGGCCCGTGCAGGAGATGGAGCAGATGCAGCGCTACAACCAGCGTCTGATCGAGGAGATGAAGAACAAGCAGACGCAGGAGAGAACCAGGCTGCCCAAGATCCAGCGCGGCGACGCCAAGACCCGCATGGCCATGTTCAAGAAGAGCATCCGGATCACCGGAGCCGCCATCACCCCGGAGCAGGAGAGGGAGAAGGTCAAACAGGTGAGGGGGGGGGGGGGGGGGATACCAAACGGAATGGGATGTCAACAAAACCAACCCTTTTGTCTCCTTTCGGATGGAGAACCAGACCTGCTGTCCTTTTTTTAAAGAATTGGAAGCCTCACAGTGTCTCTGTTGTCCAGTTTGCAGCCCAGGAAGAGAAGAGGCAGAAGAACGAGAGGCTCCATCAGCATCAGAAACATGAAAACCAGATGAGAGACCTGCAGCTGCAGTGTGACGCCAACATCCGAGAGCTTCAGCAGCTCCAGGTACCGATCCGGTTCTTCTGACCTACTGTTACACGCAGTCCTGGACACGGTGACATGTTTCATATGTCTGTCCGTTTCAGAATGAGAAGTGCCACCTACTCATTGAACACGAGACCCAGAAGCTGAAGGAACTGGACGAGGAGCACAGTCAGGAGCTCAAGGAGTGGAGGGAGAAGCTACGGCCGAGGAAGAAGGTACAGCACCTGTTCTTGCTGATGACACACCCGTAGCTACGTGTGTTACAGAGGCAGCTTCAGAGCGATGCCGACTGTGGTAGGATGCTGCAAAGGGGGATTACATGGACACGTTTTCCAGTTGTCTTCTTATAGATATGATGCATTGACATTGTCCATTAATCAAGAGAGGGAGACTTGAGGGTCCATGTTCATTTCAGTAAGCTGCTTTTAGTGGTGTGACATCACTGCTTCACCGTGTCCTTACTTGATGAAGAGTCTGATCCGGACCAACCACAGAGACGTGAGGAGACCATGCAGTCAACAGTAAAAACAACAGCGTAACACCTCTATAACATCAGCGCCGTATCATAACAAAACCGCCCACCTTCTAGTGTAAGGACTGAAGGTCGGAGCAGGACTGCAGCCCGGTTTAGTCCAGACGTAACTAAAGTAATCCCGTTGAGCGGAGCGGACCGACGTCACAGACCGTCAGACTCAATAGATACGGCTCAGCACCATCACATGACGTCCTCTGACCACATATTATGGGATGGCATTCTGAGGGTTAGTTTGCTCTACAACTAAGTGGTGGAGACTATAGATCCATGTTGAACTGAACAGAACCGCCTGCTGTGTGAATTAATTAGAAGTAGGAGTCTCAATCACATCAGTCCCCAATGTCCACCTGCCCAGAGCGCTGTGGCTGTGCCTTTTCTGACTAACACACAAGTGGATGTAAAGGAGCCACCTTGATGTGTGTGTGTGTGTGTGTGTGTGCCCTGCAGGCCCTGGAGGAGGAGTTTTCCAGGAAGCTGCAGGAACAGGAAGTGTTCTTTAAGATGAGCGGCGAATCAGAGTGCCTTAACCCCTCCAGCCAGAGCCGCATCTCCAAGTTCTACCCAATCCCCACTGTCCACTCCACAGGCTTCTAGCTCACGTGCACGATGAACACACACACACACACACACACCGTACAGACTGAACCGAGCTGCCTTGCCCTCTTCCTCCGGAGGCTGTGGGAAGCATTTCTATCTCTGGACTTCTCTGCACACTCTTTTTGTTTGTGTCGGCATATTTTCAAACTACTAACAGATATTTTGAAGGATAATTTCATATTCAGTGTTTCCTTGAAGTAGCCCTTCCGTAAGTTATAGTTTTTTATGAAGACTCCGGTGCCTGTAGAGCTAATTTTGTTTGATTGTGAAATTCATAATTTACTGCATCCTTCGTTTAGCCGTTTGTACGGAGGCTCTGAAAAGCAAACGAGACGGGCGATATCACGGTGATCCAGGCTGTTTGTCACTTAACGAGGTGGTCGAAGTCTTGTGAGTAGACAGTCGGCACTGGTTGCTAAGCGATGCTAAGGTACGAAGGTTTCCACCAGCCAAAAAAGAAAAGTGCCTCCACCCCGAGGCACATAAACACTGGAGATCAGACCTCCTCTCACTTGCCTCTCAAGGCTTCCATACATTTGAAATCAAAAAAGCATTTTATACAGCTTAAACAATTTGTGGATTTCTTTATGATTTCTATTTGATGATTACAAATCTTAGTATTCGGCTAAAGGAGACGGATCCTGTTGTTCAGCTGAGTCTTGCTGAAGGAATGATTCCGTATATTAGATGAAATCCTCCATGGGCGTGTTAGACGTTTAGCGTGTGATGAGTAGCGCTGGCACTAGCGTGACCTCGCAGCGGCTTCAGGGACACAGTTCCTCCTTTCAGGGCCTTTCTCAGCACGCAGCAGAGACGAACATCCGTGGGTCTGCTTTCCTTTCTTTAGCTGCCAACCCGTTGTTCTAGTCAAGCGAAAGAGATGCATGTTTCATTGACTTTGGAAGTTATGTAACGTTAAAGAATTTGTGTTGGTGAAACTTGGTGAGCAAATCCAACCAGCTCTCCTTTCATCATCTTATTGAAAAACTGTTTGCATGTCCAGCTAGCTAATAGCCTTCATAATGAGTACATCATGTGTTCTGCTGTGTGACTCTGAAGAAACTACCAGCGTTTAGTTTATTCGAGCTGATGTATTGTGATAACGCCGCGTTGATGCAGATAGGAACTGGACTGGTGATCAGTTGATCCCATCGTCTCGTTTTCTTCCTGATTGGCTACTAAAAAGTTGAAATACTGAACCAGCGGACAAAGATTGCAGCTCCTCCAGAACTTTCTCTGCAGCACCGTGTTCACTCCTTCTACACACAAAAGGGTCAATGGATGACGTTCTGAATGAAAACTATGATATCCATATCAAAATCCTGATGTTTATTAAAATAAATGTCTGTTTTCTTAGATGTGTCATGTCGATGTTCATAGTGCTGTAAATAAAAAATGTTTTCTCTGTACTATAGTTTTTACTCTCATGCACAATCATCTGACAGAAAAGCTATAACTTTGTAAAAAAACAATTTACATTAAAAAAAAAAAAGAAAATTATAAAATGCAGACTGGCGTAAACGATAAGAGCGACTCCTCCCCCCAAATGAGCGGATGAAACCAGCTCATATTCATGAACCACAGTCAGAAATATAGAAATCGGAGCCCGTGTCAGGCCGCAGCGTCCCGCCTCCTCCGGTTCCTCACAGCGGATTCTCCTGGAACACAGGTTGGATTAATGGAAAGTGTCCCAATGAGCACAGAGAACAGATTCCACTCTGTGCATAACCATTCTGGGGATCAATGCAACCAATGCATCTGTACTTTAAGAGACTAGATTCTCTCTTGTATGATGACTCATTTTTATACATTCTACTCTCATAATTAAAGGGTTGTGTGGATATAATCTATCATATAATGTCACGATGCATCTGAGGTGATTTAACTGCTCTCAACAACCTGAACAAAGGCTCTAGCAGACTGAAGTACTATGTGGAATACACTGAACCCAATGTTTACTCGGCTATGAACGCATTGTTCGGATTTACCTCTCTCTCCTTTGGGCCCTGGGTATCCTCTGTCCCCTTTGCGTCCTGGTCTCCCAGGCTGCCCCACAATGGCTCCATGTGCTGTGGATGACGAGATCAGTTATCAGAAATCCTCTCATCTCTCAGTGACTTCATCCTTCTTCTCAGTAACATCTTTACTTTTGATGTATTCCACTAAATCGGTGACGTTTGAATGGGAACCAAACAGCCGGCTGTGTCCGGGTTGACCCGGGGGGCCGGGTGGTCCTGGCGGCCCTTGGACGGGGGAATCATTGTGGTTTCGATCCGAGTCACGCAGCAGACCGCGAGCTGGAGACAAGCAGAGAGGAGTCAACCAGTACTTCGTACTCTTGATTTGACATCTGTACACATCTGTACCAGTGGCTTACACCTGATGTATTCCAGCAGATCTGTGGCGTTTCCACGGGAACCAAACCACCGGCTGTCTCCAGGGGGACCCGCGGGCCCCGGCGGTCCTGGGGGTCCTTGGAACGCACGACTATTGTATTCCCTCACGATGTCGTACAGGAGGCCGCGGGCTGCAGGGACAAGCAAGCAAAGCTCTCTGTGTGGCCGCTGTCAATCACTTTCCAGAGAGTCCTTGAAAGGACACATGTGGGAACTTTCAGGTTCATTCTTTTGTCTGAAACGCTCCAATCCAACACTCCGGGGTATTTTAGCCTCGCTTGTGCTACAGAGGAGATTAAACTCAAGCCTGGTCATTAACACCCTGTTCTGGCTGTTTACCCAACTCTCTTAAGGAGGCAAGAGTTAACCCTCTCCTGAAGAAACCCATCTGAAGAAAACAACTACGGACTGGTCTCTCTTCTTCCCTTTCTGTCCAAAACTCTTGAACGTGCGATCTTTAACCAACTCTCCTCCTGTAAGCACGCATGGGGCTCTTGCGTCTCTCTGAAAACGCAGAAGTATAAACCAGGCTTCAGGTGGCGGCTCGGATCTCTGCCTGTCTGGATGTCTCACCGTCTGAAAATCAACCCCCGACTACTTGTCTTCCTGGGAAAGGATTCTCCTGGGGGACCTGACTGTTAACTTTGACAACTCTGTGTTAACGCCGACTTTGACTGCTGCCTCGGCGTGACACTCGACAGGCAACTCTCAGCATCACTGCGACAACACGATCCTGTAGCTACAACATCAGGAAACAGCTCGTCCCTCCCTCACTGAGAGCAAAACACTCGACTAGGTCACGACTCTTTGCTGCCCTTGCTCCTAAATGGTGGAACGAGCTCTCTGTCATCAGGACCGCAGAGAGCCTTCACATCTTAAACTAAAGACACACCTGTTCAGACTCTACCTCGACTAAAAAACACTAGACAAACTGTAGCACTTAAATTGTGTTATATTATTTGAATGTATATTCTATTTTTAGCTACTTCAAACCCGTATTGCTGTCCTTTACAGCTCATAGGCCGACCACAAACACACTAAATACATTTCTTCAAGAGGTTATTAACATAGTTGGGCCTAGTATTTACACTTCTTGGGTGTATTGCCAGGAACCAAAGGGTGAGCAGTGACACATTGAGTCATAATAAGTCCAGCAAGTTTACATTGACTTTACATTGACAGTGGGTTACTAACACAATAGCACTACAACTAAACTATTCTGACAGGTGAGCGGTTTGATAACGCTGCAACAAGCTCCTCCAGGGGCCAAGCAATTCAGTCCAAACCCCTCCCTGAACGGCCAGTGCACTAGTAATGTATTAAAAGAGAAATAGTTTGTCATGTGATAAAGATCAAAAGAAACTTCCTCTAGATCACTTACATTTGATGTAATCAGTTACTTTGATAGCCATCTGGGCGAAGTCTTCAGTATCCAGGTCTCTGGGGCCCGGCACACCAGGCTCTCCCTCGTGTCCTGGGGTTGAATCAGAATGACTAATGAATTGACATTGACTGTGGTGGTATTTGTTACCATTGTGCTTTAATTAAATATTTATGGTGATACAAAAATTGTTTTTTTGTACAATATCTTTGTTTGACCTTACCCATGTCCTTGAGTAAACGCAGTGACACGTAAAGTTACCTTTTCTAACTTCTAGCGACGGTTTTAGATCGGGGCGCAAACTCACTCTTGGTATATTGTTGTGGTTCTGCTTTCAGCGTCTCTCCGTTGGGATATTCTCCGTAGCCGGGGGTTTGACCTCTGGTGCCCTCGGGTCCAAGGGCACCAGGGTGGCCTGGTTGGTCTCTGAAGGCAACCCCTTTGGAACAAGGGAGCAGACGTGAAGGACGACAAAATGCATGTCATACTAATTTAAATGGTTATTTTATACAATTTCTTTTTGTGAATTTTGTCAGATGAATCGGTCATGAACGGACAGAGCTAATAACTGTCAGACTCACTATGCAGGTAATCACGAATGTCTGAACTGATGTAGTTCCCAAGTCCTGGTGGACCAATTGGACCTGCTGGTCCAGGTGGACCTTGTGGACCAGGGATACCAGGGGAACCAGGAGGCCCCTGATAGACTCCTAGTTGGACAATGCAAATGAACATTGGCTTAAAAATGCTACTAGATCCAATGACCAGCATAGACTACATGAACAAGACAGAATGAGCTCAACCTTCCCCACCCCGCTTTCTGGTGCCATACAGTGACACTCACCGTTCATGAGGACGAGGACCCGTTCAGCTACCTCCTGGGTGTTAAATCCATAGCTGCCGGGGCCTGGAGCTCCGGGAGGTCCTGGTGGACCAGGAGTACCAGCCACGTATCTCCTCACGTCCTCTCCTGGACACAAATGATTGGCATACTCTGACAAACAGTCTCACATGCTTTGCTGAGAGCAGGGTATCAAACCTACACCCTTCAACTGTGGCGACTATGCCATTTAAATGAGTATTTTAGCCTCCTCCAAAAGAGACTCACGTTGTAATACGTTGATAACATCAATAACAGAGATGGAGCCGGGTGGACCTGGAGGACCGGGAGGACCAGGAGCCCCATCGTATCCTCTACCTGAACCTGAAGTGATCAAAGTTATTAGGAAGGTGTCGGTGTCTCCCACAGAGCTGCTGAATAATGATTTATTTACACATTATGACGGAATTGATCATACTCTGGATGTAGGCAATAACTTGGTTGGCCAAGTCATCCACTGCAGGCGCTGGGGCCCCTGGAGGACCAGCAGGTCCAGGAGGTCCAGCCAGGTACTGCCTGATACCATCACCTGCATGTCAAGACAATATTGTCTCATTCATTCAATCACTGGGAAACAGAGCATGAACCAAAGAAAATACAAGCATCGCCTACTGTGAAGGTAATCTGCTATGTACTGGCCAACATTGGTTGATCCAGACCCACTTCCGTCTCTTCCGGGTGGTCCGGGTTGTCCAGGTTGTCCAGGTTGTCCAGGTGGGCCTGGGGCTCCAAGGCTGAATGAGCCACCTGATACAACATCACAGATAACGTCATCTAACAAAAAACTGAAATATCAATCACCCACACGTAATATTAAGGCTCAATTAATAGCAGTACTTACTATTCATGCCTGTTGGTTAAGCAGAGGGGCTTATAAAAACGACTTGCCAATCACAAGGCCAACATTAATCTTATAATAATGTCTGACCTGTGATTGCAACAATAAATCATAGGAGTACTCTTTTGGTAAAGCTTTGGTTGTAAAAATTGTAGAAGACTTTCATTAACTGCATTAAAGGAATGGTGGACTTTTGTTTTTGTTGGAAGAATTGCAGCTTGATTGATTGAGGGCTGTGCAGGTTCTGGTGGCATCTGGTGGGATCTGTCACTGTTATGATTTGATTATATTCCAATCCCCCATAATGCTACACACTGTTCCTCATGAATTAATACAAACATATAATTTTTGGCACACCATTGTTTTTTCTCAATGCATTATTTTACACAATATTTATGTTGGTCTTACCATTGTCGGCCACAGGGGCACCAGGGGGTCCTCCATAACCTGCAAGGACATGAAGGGATTGTGTTTAACAATTCACCATGGCTCCGTCTCTTATAACACATATACAAGCAGAGCATTTGTACCAGCTCTGCAAGAGAGGATCAGAACATTAGCCTGAGTTTACCTTGAGGTCCTTGAGGTCCTTGTGGCCCCTCTGGGCCGGCTGGGCCCTGAGGCCCCATGGGTCCTGGCTGACCTGGGACACCTGACAGGAAAAATGTTGAACATCTAGTAAAAGAGCTTGGAGGTTCATTACAGACTCCTAAAATCCCCCCATAACAATTAAACTGTAAAATGTTGATGAAAGCTCTACAAAATGCAACAAATATAAAAAATATATATGTAATATATTCTTACATAATCTAAATCTAAAAGTTGTTCACATACCAACCCCTGGTTCCCCTGGACTCCCTGGAAGGCCCGGTTGACCTGGTTGACCTGAAACAATCGTCATTCATATTAAAATATTTATTGTCTTTTTAACGTTTAAAATGTTGGTAATCTACTACAATACAATGGTTTGCAATATTCTCACCTTGGTACCCCTGTGGTCCTTTGACTCCTAAGGATAATGAATGATAAGATGAAAGAAAGTAACTGTCCACTGGAACCATTCTAAGAAGAGTCCTCATTTATCGGCTACATTCACCTGTACGGTTCTGTTTACATGAATGCATCATTCATACGGCCCTTTGATCTGTATTGAAAAATACTTTTGTTGTCAGAAGCAAAGCATCTGGTTTACATGGTTTACAAACCTACCTGCTGGACCCTGTGGTCCAGGGGGTCCTGGTGGTCCAGCAAAAAAGGTTTCTGTGGTAAACCAGGGAAGAACACATTAAAGATTCCAAGCAAAGACAGTAAAAGCTGAAAATGGTTTCTTGATTGATTTGTTTTCTATAAGACGTCCTTTACCAACCTGAGGTTGGCAGAAAGCTGCCAGGTTGTCCTCTCTCTCCTGGAGGTCCGGGTAAACCGATTCCTGTTCCTTTCTCTCCTTGTTCTCCCTTGGGTCCTATAGTATGATATCAATGTGCCATCACAGAAAACCAGATGTATCAACAATCCTCACATCCCTCAGTCCATTTCGGATTCCAGATGCTTAGTACGAGTAAAGGGTTTGGGTTTACCAGGTTGTCCTGGGATACCAGCGGGGCCAACGGGACCAGACAGACCATGGGTTCCAGCAGGACCTGGAGGCCCAGCGGGGCCAGCTGGCCCGGCAGGCCCGGCAGGCCCAGGGGGTCCAGGTATGGCCACAGTATTGGAACCAACTAGAAGTAAAAAGCAAGATTTGAACGGCAGCTGCATTTTAGACTTTATGTATTCTAAGGTTTAATTGTGCTTTGTCCATGTTCTCACTTGGAGCGATGACTTTACCAGGAGATCCTGGTTGACCTGAAAGACAACTGTGTATAATTATATGATTCAACTTTTCATCATACAGTAGATACGGGCACGCATTGTTTAAACACCTTAGTTTTGTACTTTGGCAAGAAAAGTTGACTGTCGTTTACACAACTTTCTTTAGGCACAGTAAAGGTGAACCTGAAAGGCTCTAGCCGTACTGTACCCGTAGAAAGAAAGCAAAAGTTTAATGAGTTAGCTTTCATAATTCTTCATAATGCTTTGCATAAACGATCATTTTTATTTCATCATTGTATTGAAAAATAGCTGCTGTTTATTCCCCAGACAATATCTGGGACGAGGAATTGATGCACAAACCGCTGGGAGCAGCCTACCTGGTGGACCGACATCTCCAGGAAGTCCCGGCTGTCCCCTTACTCCAGTAAGTCCCATCGGACCTGCGTCACCTGCATGAATTCCCCGGATTACAGAGCAATTTTGACCTCACCAGCACCTCTAAATAATCTGGGATCTTTCTCTGGGTGCCGATACAGAATGTTTGACCCAACAGAGCAAACGCAGGGGTGATGAGGTAAGATGTAGTTCTCATTATGTTCCTCTTTAATCGCGCCATCTTGTTCATATATTTCAGTACACTTGTGAAGCTCTTTCTTCACCTGCAATCCCGTTAGATCCCTTTGCTCCAGCAGGGCCTTGTGGTCCAGGTTGTCCAGGTTCACCTTGAACCAAGAAAACCAGAAATATAAAAATCCTAAAACCCTTTTCTACCCAATGACAACTCACATTGGTCTAAATATTGTTATCACTGCTATTTCTATCATATATTTTACAATAAGAAATGATACAAATGGCATGTTAGGTTACCCCTAACCATCTGTTGAGGCCTACTTGTAGTCAAGGTATTAAATCTTGATAAAGTTAAAGTTACTCCTATTGCTGTTGATATATTTACTCTATAACTCACCTGCGGGTCCACGTGGTCCCCTCTCTCCCTGTTCTCCTTTGTTTCCTGTAAGACCTGCTGCTCCTCGATCACCTGTGTGAATAGAAATAAAGCTCTAAGACAATTGTTCTGAACTCATAAAGCGATTTCTTTACACAATATATATATTTATATATGCTTAATACTGCAATGACCGTAATAATCATTGGGCTAAGACACAGTACCTTAAGCATTCGTCCTATTTTTCAGTTTCATGTCTTTATTTGATTTTTCCATATTCCTAGTTTTATTAAGACTCTTTACTCTAGTTTATGACTCATTCTATTCTATTTGCGTTATATTTCATGTCCATTATTGATAATGATGGTGATTTTCTTCAACAATATCATATTTTAGCAATAAAGGGTACTCATATCATGAAATCAAATAACCATTTTGTGAAAACTATTGGCCCGAAATTGCTGTGATATTCGAAAATTGAAGTTTTTTACGTGTTCATGCATTTTAAATACTTAGAAATAAATACTATATGTTTTGAATTGAGTTTCACATTTATATTATTTAAATATCTAATTTTCTTAATCATCAAAACAACAAAAGGATCTATCACCATGTGTCCAGCAGAAAACAATGTAAGGTCAGTTTTTAATATATTCTGGTAAATGTACTCTCATTTAAAATCCATCTCACATTTGATCTTTAACAGCAATTCAAGGGGCTGGTTTTACATGTCTAAGCTACTCACAGTAGGGACGACTCAGGAGAGACAAGAAGAAGAAGAAGAAGAAGAAGAAGCTGATGTGGGCCAACTGGGAAAATACAGTTTTCCCTAAAATATGCCTAAAATTTTAATGTACTGTATAAACCTTGTTATGGTGGATATATTAAACTGAAGGAATATTGTGTCTTGAACCAGCGAACTAATTTAGTCGTTTTTTTTGTTTTTGTGAAAGAAGATAACGCATTGAAAGGTACCTTTAGCGCCTGGTGCTCCTGCCTCACCCTGGAAACCCTTTGGACCTGGAGCTCCTGCAAACAAGTGATTACAGACACAAAACATGACTGACAGTCAACAGGATATGACAGACATGAACACAGATGCATCTTCAGTAGTCAGTCTTTACCGGGGCTTCCTGAGGAACCCTGCTCTCCCATGGGACCTAAATCATACAAGGACATCTCAGTATTTTGGCATCTGTTTTGGCACGTGACTTTACATGACACTTTACTCAAAGATAAAGTCATTTGTACATGTGCTTACATTTTCAAAAGACATTGGTAAAGGTTTTAAGATTTGATCCGATAAGGGCTATAAACACCATGACCTTTGACCTTACCTTTTGGCCCCACAGGACCAGAAGCACCAGCCATACCCGGACGTCCTGCCTCACCTTGAGATCCTGTCAAAAGCACATTTCATTCAATTAATGAATCATTTCCTGTGATTCATCATGGGGGACATGAACATCTTCTACCTTTGTCTCCTTTCACTCCAAAGCCTTGTGGTCCAATCTCTCCACGGGGGCCCATTAGCCCGTCCCGCCCCCTCTGACCTGGTGGTCCCTCAGGACCCGCTTCACCTGGATCACAAAGGAGGAGGGACTCACTCACTGTTGCTCATCCTACTCCTACTGTGTCCTCAACGGACAGAGGCGACGAACTTCACACTACCTCCACTTCCCTTTGGTCCCCTTGGTCCATCCAATCCTGGATGTCCCAACTGCCCAGGGGGCCCTAAAGAAATGAGACAGGGCAGAAGGAGCTGGCAGTTAGTTGGTGACCTCTGTGTGGAGGAAACAGCTTCAACTAATTGTGCTCAGTCTCACCTGGCAGGCCGGGAAATCCACCATCACCTGCAAAAGAGCAATTCAGAAGCGTTACGCAGCTTCCTGTCTATCGCACGCTGCTGAGGATCCATAATCATGACATTTTGAATACATATGCAGGGCTGTTTGTCACCTTTTGGTCCCAGCAGCCCCGGATCACCTGTGAAGAAACAACCATTCTTATGTAGGACAACGAGTAAATATCAATTTCCAAATTCTTTTTGGATTGGTGCAAACATGCCTTTAGGTCCTGGATCTCCTTTCTCCCCTTTAAGCGAGTGAGCAAGTGTTTCTGGTGGTGAAAACACATTGTGATCGGTGACATTTACATACGTCACGGACGTTGTTCCATTGACCAGCGTGTCGTGTGATCCCACTCATCCGTACCTCTCACAGCGTCCGAGCGGAGTTCGGCCTTGACCAGCTGCTGAACGGCTCTCTGCAGGGCGCCGCTGTCTTGTCCGGGTCCGCTCCCCGCGCCTCCCCCGGGCTCAACAGCCCCCAGGTCGATTCCGTTTTCGGATCGGGTCAGGGTGGAGCCGGAAGGGCCGCTGGCGATGCGCGAAGCGTCCAGCGGGTCGATGATGTTGACGGCCGAGGAGGCCGACAGTCGGCTGGACCTGGCTGATGCCGTGCCAGTAACGGCTTCAAGGGCTTCGAGGCGGCTCGCGTGCCGTTTCACCTCTTCGCCTGTGAGGCCGGAGAGGAGCAGAGGAACGTCAGTGACCCGTGTGAATGGGGTGTGTGACAAGTTGCTGGAGAATGCAGGTCTTGCCCAAAGCGATGAGTCCGAAGAGGAGGCCGAGGAGGAGCAGCAGGCCGAGCAGGAGGCCGAGCAGCCACTTCCACCAGCTGCAGCAGGAGCACAAGCCGAAGCCTGACTCGTCTTTACCGATCTCTGATAAACAGACACATTTACGCAAAATTATTTTCACGTGTCCTTTAAACACAATTCTGTTGTGAATTCTGGCAGGATGTGACTTTAGACCCGTGCATACAACAGACAGTACATCTGCACCACATACAGTACCTGCATAGGTGGCTTTGTCTTTTGTGGCAACTTTTAGGGTTGCAGCTATAAAAAGAAAAAAAAAGAAAGAGCAAAGAATCACACACAAAACAAGAAATACGATGTACGTGATGAGTTCAGTTGCATAAAGCTCTACATTTGGCGTCCGTTCCTCCCTCCACTCTGCTGGATGAGAGCTCCTGTTTGTCTCTCTTCAGGGAGTCTGTGCCTGCAAGACAGAACAGTTAACACTGACCACAGGAAGACAACCTAGGGGACATTAAAAGACGTGGGGTCACTACGTGAGTGTCAGCAGTGTAAGCGGGAGAAGTGTTACCAGAAGCCAGAGCCGGCCGAGCAGACATGAACTGCTTCCCTGTGTCCTTGGTCATCATCAGGCGCTCTGTCTCCTTTTTGACCGGAGCGTTCTCCTTCTCCAGCAGCACAAACTTAAAGTCTTTGCCTGAGGCGTCCTCATTAAAGGGACTGCTGGGTCTCACTGTGGGACACACACAACACCCTTAGCGAAGGATTGCCACAGTTACTGCAGTACACAAACATAAACTCCCTTTCTTTCACAATCCATGAGGCCCTTACCTGCAGTGGTGCTCAATCCAGAAACGTTCTTCTGCACACCGTAAACTGTGAGGAGAAAAAGCACGCTCATGATTCCACGGACACCACACCGCTTCTCTACGGTAACTGTAATGCGTCCTCGTGGAAACTGACGCAGTCAATATTGACACCTCTAAAAAGGGTCACCTGAACGTAACACAGTCTACTCTTTTTTACTCTGGGGCCGTTTTTTGGCCTCTGCTTCGAAAGTGGCACGGCCATGATGAAAAGTGCAATGACTCCAACCACTTTGTCCATCTTGTCACAATAAAGGGGAACCCCTGTGACTAAAAATCTGTTTATATGTTACTAGTGAAGAAATAATAAAATATATATATATGCATCAATATAAAAAAATATAAATTTGCCTGAAACAAGATTCAAAAGTCAAGATAAACAAAATTTTGTTTTCTGTTTTTAAGTCTGTAAAATATTTTAATATTATATAGTTGGAGACTTTAAATAAGCCCAGTTGGCTTTTTGCCTTTTCCTGCACAGTGAGATTACAAAGGCAGACGCGCAGACTGTCGGCCAGACGCTTCGAACGGTGTGAAGCGTTGATACGTCGGACCGGTTCTGGCTCGGGCCATGGACAAGGACCGCTTCACCTATGTGTGGGTTGGTCCCAGTTGGAGAGAGGCCCACAGCACCGGTACTGCCCAGGTTATTCTGGACACCATACACAGGAACTGAGGCGGAGAGGGAAACAACACCGTTATCTCCCGTCGGGGACATCGTATGAGGATTTGAGATCGCCGCATTCGCGACAGGAAGAGCATCACCTGAGCTACCAGCAGAAGGGCTCCCGTGCACGGAGGGAGAGCCGGGTGTCAGGTTGTTCTGAACTCCTGCACAGGACACAACAGAGCCCATCAGTCCATCTATTACCCCTTACTGTCTTCCACTGAGCCCCTCGGAGCCTCCCTATCTGTCAAGCGTGACGTCCATTGAAACAAAGTCTGCAGTGAAAATAGTCCCCATGGAAACCAGTCAGAGAAACGAGGTCAAACTCACAGAACCAAGGCGCTTCACCTTGAGAAAAGTCACGCTTTGCTCAGGTGTGACCGAGAGGGGTGAGACAATAGTTCTACCAGCTACATGTTATTGCTTTTCATGCGTGACTGACCTGACGGGTGGAGGCTGGAGAGGGAGGACAGGTTGTTGTGGTTGGTGTCGTAACCGTAGCTACTGCTCATCCCTCCGGACCAAACGTTGCCGTACTGATCTAGTAGTTGAAACAGAACAAAACGGTTCATCGCGCGTTAATGAAGATCGAGGGACACGGCGGCTCACGGGTTGAACCTGCGCTGTCCGACGCGGCCCTGGTTTCCACGCTGGCCTTCTTGGGGATGGGCAGCGTGTTGTTAGGGGACTGAGGGGGGCTGGCGCTGGCGCTGGTGGAGCGGTTTCCTCTCAGCAGACGCTTCACGTCGTCCAGCTCCGTCCCTGCGAGGCAGATCACACACATTGAGTCAGTCAGTGAGCAGTCGGGAGAACACCGCTGATCAGACGTGCAGGCGTCCTACTCACATCTCGCTGGCGGGGAAGCGCTCTGAAGCCTGGCTCTGATCTCACTCTCTACGCAAACCACAAAGTGGGTCCATATTTCATTGCTTTGATAACAACGTGTGGTGCACAGGTCCGACCTGGTACTTTGTACTATCCTGTATACCTCTGCTCTGAGTTCTCCCTCTGGTGGCGCTGCTTGAAGTTGCACATGAAGAGCCTAAAAGAGAACGAAAAACTCCTTGAAGGATGGAACGCGTTTGCTGATTCCAGATGACCACCTGAGACCCGGGTAGACCTTACCGTACTCCTTCCTGCTGTACTCCGGAGACGAGTTTGTGCTTGAACTCTCTGAAACGTGTCGGCAAAGTATCGATATCGGGTCAGTCTGCCGTCCTTCGCACCAGAAACAGGTGTGTCAGAAATAGGATTTGTCCTCTGACCTACGACTCACCGTAAAAGACAGCCGAGTTGGCGGCTGCCGTGGCGGCGCTCGTGCTCTTCCTCTCTTTCGGAGTGGGCGAGTGAGGGACAGCGGAGCACGGCCCTCTCTTCAAGTCTCCGTGTCCCCCTGGACCGTAGCTGGCCTTCGTCGCCGCACCGAGACTCGCTTCCCTTTTCCTGTCTCTGCCACCACTCGCACCGACAGAGGACATGCCTCCTCCTCCTCCTCTAAACCCTGCTTCAGAGCCCCCCAAAGGGCCCGACCTCCCTCCCCCGGAGGTGGCAGCAGAGAAGGCTCGTAGAGTGGCGAGGTCCAGGCCTCCTGGTCCAGAGGAGCTGCTGGACTCACCGAACCCTAAAGGGAAAGAAAAGGAATGAAGAGAGGGAGGCGGATGTTATCAAGTTCAGCGATCGTTTCTTGCAATCTTTTTTTTTTTCTTCTTTTCATCTCACCTGTAGCAGCAGATCTTATCAAACACTCCAAGATCGGCTGAATCCAGTTTCTACAAGACTGCACTGGCAAAGCTCATATTTGACCTTAAGCGTGAATACCTATTCTAACTTTTTTTGCCTGGTATATTGCCTGAACATGCTTTAATTCAACAGGAGTAACAGTAACAGTAACACTAGTGTAACAGATTGATTTATGACTTCTATAAAACATGGTTGCTGCTGCTGCCCACCGTCTTATGATGATGATCAAGCTGATCTGATCTGGAAGCTTGAGGGGTCTCGAGCTTCCTACAGCGGAACAATATGATTGTGATTGCCTACAAACTTGAGATGAGTTCAGGAATTTTCTAGCCATCTGGGAGAAGAACACAAGCTGTAAGCGTAACGCTGACATACAATATGATCCACCTGTAAGGAGGATGTGACTTTGATATTCATCTGCCGTTTTAACGTTATTCACTCTCCTTTCGTCAACTATCTACTTTGCTGCGTTCTTGAAAAGTAACTCTGTTGGTTTATCAAATCTTTTTACCGAATACCTCTAGAAACGTTGGTGTGACCCACATTTGTCTCCATGAGAATCCCAAATGGGAAGAATCCAATTGTCTGAGGAGGGAACCAGCGCTGATGACTTCCTGTTGGACTCCAGACGTCCTCCTGCGTCTCTCTCCTCTGTGTGTCATGAATAACTAACTAAGATAAGTCCCCGGGTGTATAAAACAAACTGATCAGTGCCAACCTTAACGTTGCAATCTGCCGTCAAGACACTTCATACAGCGCAGACAAGCCGCCTGCATGAATTCACGTCACATAAACATGGTCCATGTATGTATCCCTGCTGCATGTAAAGGCCATCACGTGTGAGATCTCACCTGCGCCGCTTCCTCCAACCCTTCCAGCAGAGCCCACAGCCGTGGCTCTGAATAGATCGTCCATCCAACGCTCGCTGTCGCAAAGGGACCACAGCGTGAACCCTGTGTGAAATGTGACGGCCTTCAACTGTGAGCTGGTGGATTGTGGTTAGGCAGAGCAGAAGGTCATCCCTACGATGAGGCCTACGCTTTCACTTTGCGGGGTCACATTTCTTTCCTTTGTAGCCATGTTTGTTGTATGTCTATAGAATCCTACACGCCTGTGGAGCTGTGTAGAAAGTCGCTCTATGCTCACCGGATCTTTCCTCTCAACTAAAAGAAGCTCAAGGCAAATCAGGGTCGGTGAGGTTCAAAGTGTTTGGTTGGAGAAAGAGCTGCAGTGAACCTTCTGGAAACTTTTAGCCCATTTATTGTTTAAGTGTCCACGACAATATCGTCCATCATGCTGCCACTAAAGGATGTCCACACCGCTGATTTGTTTTACATACACGGGAACGTGTATTTTATGTGTTTTTTTATTGCTACATTCAATATTTCGGGGCACAACATATTTCATCAAATTGAAAAAGACGTGTTTCCTCCACCTCCCTCTCAAAGTTGGAAAAACTGCACAATACCAAGTTCCACCTGCCACTCCAATCTGCCTTCTGCAATTATTTGAACCTAGCTTGCACTTTAGCTAAAAGACGTTGTGCGACCGCTGCTGAGCATGTGCAACTCTCTGCAACAACGAGTAGGAAAACGGATGCCTCACTCTTAAAAAGGTGGAGATTATGGAGGTTTTTTTAAAGATCCTCCGCCTCTGACACACTTTGTGTTTTCTGCCGTTCTAAATGCAGTAATGCTACAAACATCACCCACGACTCCAGCACGTTGTTGTCGTTGTTGTTGGTGCATCTATGGCTTCTATGACTTACTAACTCTTAACTAATGATTACAAAGCAGCTGATCTGAATGTTTTGGAGTTGTCTTACCTTTCGGATTAGTTGTTCACAGGTTCCACCACGGTGAGTGTGTCCTGTTCAGCGCATGGCAGTGCATCCAGGTGCTGGAGGAATACGCTGTGCAGAGTGAGAGTCTGACTCATTCTCCAGCGGACAAGTCACAACAGAGTGGAATGGGCCTCTGCCAGCCGCTGTGCAGGGGGAAGCACCCGGGGCGCTCTCAATTGAATGGAGGCAAACAAAGTTGCCTTTCGCAACTCTTTTCATTATCAAACGTGGTTCTTAGATGGATGTCGTAGAGTTGTGTGTGTGTGTGTGTGTGGAGGCAGCTCGTATTACACTGAAACAGATCGCTAAATGAAAACTAAACACATTTGATTTGTAGTCAACGACACTGTTTGAATATTGCATCCCTGTGCTTTTTCTTCTTATCTTCCTTTATAAATCTATAGCCTACATATCACATGTAAAACGGCCTTCCACATATTTGCTGAGCAGACACAGTATCACTCCACCGTCCGTGTGTGTGTGTGTGCGCTGAACAAAACCATCTCCACAGGGAACTACAGCCATCACAGCCTCAGCACCAGTGATTCACCGTTAGCCTCCACTAGTGGAGTGACAGAAAAAGTTGCAGCTTTATCAATGTCCTACCTGGTCTCGACACCATGAGTAACATCTGGAATAAACCGTATGCATTATGAATTCTGTATGTTTGGGTTTACATCAATGTCTGTTGATGTAACAGCCGTCCAATAAGAACACAGGACGGAGCGTTTTGGCTTCTGTCTCTCACGTCAACGTGGATCACCAGCGTTTGATTTCTGCTCAGATTTCCCCTCAACACCCCGATGTGAAGTAAGCGTTATCTTTTTCCGCCCTCACACGCCTTCATAAGTGAAAGTAGTTTGGGAGAGTGCGTGAGTGGCATTAAGAAGCTGGCAGCTCAGGGCTAAACGCCATTAGTCAGGTATGTGTCAGTGCGGCGAGGAGTTGATACAAACCTTCATGCTTCGGGGCACCGAGGGAGAATAAATATACTTGGGACATCTGCAAATGAATAACATCATTCAGCATCACTTGAATTCAAAACAAAATAGATAATATAATAGTTATAATTCTAAATGGAGGCTGTTGTGATAACTGCTGTTGAACGGTACTAAAATAAATTACTGTGGCAACAACATCATTTTGAATGAAGACCATATTCCTAATGTGTATTATCAACAAATCAATGGAAACATATATCAGTATTCCACTGAAGACTTGAAGCTGCTACGCTCATTATTCAGAGCACTTCTGCCTCTGCAAGGCTCTGAACATGAAGACAGCGGAGAATGAGAGCAGGGCAGCTGTGAGCGAACCAGTGGGAGATGCTCACGTGCACTAACATGCAATGAGATGCACTAAAAGGCATGCTCACATGCACTAAAATGCCCTAACATGTGCGAAAAGGCCCGCAGGAGGTTGGCTATATGTATTATATGACAGGTTATGGTGCAATAATGATACAATAGAAATATTGAAACTCAATCCATGGAGAAACATACACAGCTGGTATTCAGACACTGATCCTTCAAATAATTAACCATTAGTTATTGAGCTTATGTACAGTGAATGTACAGACACCCAGTTCATAATACTGCAAATGAATAAATATTATAATGCTTTCATTATTGGGTCATGGGCTCCTCGTTCTTTTACCACCTTCAACGTTAGATAGTGTCCAAAAATATATTTATTCATTAGAAGCTTTGTGAATGCCAATTTGACAAACAATTTCTGTACAATTTCAACAAAGATTTCAAAATGTTTTCAATAGATGATCGAACCGGCTGAATCATAAACATTTGACAAATGTTTTCTGGATTCCCAGTTTTAAAAAATGCTAAAAATTGTTGTCAAAGTCATTTTTTATTTGCTATTGTTATGTAATACCAGACCCCTACTGGTGCTCAAGCACCTGCCCTTTTGCCCTGGATAAGAAAAGCGCCCCTTCTGCTGGAGCACAATTGTTTCTTCATTCATCAATATTTAAGAATAACAATTACTCTCTCTGTCATCAATTCCCCCCCAAATGTGTTTTGATGTTCGACGGGGCATTTATTTAAGTTCTTGTGAAATTTTTTCCTGTGCAGATGTGAGGGTTTCGAGAGAGGATGTTGCATATGTACAGACTATAAACCACTCGCAGGAAAATGTGTTATTTGCCATTTTGGGCTATACAGAATAAAATACCAAGAAAAGAGAGACTCCAAAAGAAGAAGGACAGGGTAAATATCCTACTGTGTTTTTTATTTTGTTATCAGTATTTTTAATTTCATGAATAATTTTGACGATGGGTGCCCTTTTCTTTTTGATTTGAGAACCTGCACAACAAAATGTCTGTGCGCGTGCCAGATACGTGTATACAAGCATGTGTATAATCGAAAATACAGGCTTAAATAATATAAACTCTGTTGGACCTTACTTTGTCGCTTTTTATTCATACATTTTTATTTAATTATCTAAAAATGTCCGACTTCACAGAGAAGTACATCAATACATCTTGTTGAAAAAAAACAAAACGTGTGCCAATTTTGATAAAACCCTAACCGGAAGTGCCCCTCTTCCGTTGTACTTCCGGGTGGACTGTCATGGCGGCGCCCTGCTGTAGCTGAAGCCCACAGACTCAGGCGAGACAAACAGCCCGTCTGGAAGACTAACCCTCCGCCATGAAGTTGAAAACCCTGATGACGTGGAACCTCCGGGTGTCCGCGGTCTACGCCGTCGGTATCTGGACCATGCTCGGGTCCTACTCGTACTACAGGTACATGCGACCCAAGGACGACACGCCAGGTGAGTGACAGCGAACTATGGGCGTGACGTACACCCCGTAACCCACGTGACCGTATCACTGTAAGACAGCATGTTAAGAACAGATATCTTCATGAACACGCATGAAAGTTGACCTTTGCATACGATAAGCATCAGGATGCTGTTGTAAAGACCCATTCATTTATTTAAGAATATGATCATGTACTTTACTGTTAGTTATGCTTTATTCTTTCACTCTTAAAATCTTTCAAACCATTTCGTTTGTAAAGGAGATACAAAAAGAACATTTATTCAAAAATCAGAGACATCCGTGTAATCTAATTTAAGAGGGATGTAATGTAATGTAAAGAGGAAAGCAAAGTGGACATTGTAAAGGGCTTTTATTTTGAAAATCCACTTCAGAACGTGTTGTAATATCTACTATATAGAGATTTGTCTTATTTATTGATTTAAACTGCTTCGATAAATATATTTCTCACTTTATTTATCTTTATTTCAATTTGTATTTATTGTTTAATACACCTGAGAAAGTGTTCACAATAAATAAATGTCACATTTGAACCCCTTTTAAATTGATTTACACATGGCTGCCTCTCCCAGTGGTCACGCTGCACGTCATTCACTCAACGGCGTCCACACGGACTCTTAACTGCTCTCCCTCTGCCTCCTTGAAGAGGTCCTTCAACAGCCACGGGATCCGAACGAGCACGTGCACGAGACGGCCCACTCCAAAACGGTCATCATCTACAAGAAAGACTTTGTCCCGTACACCACGAGGATCTACAACTTCCTCCGACCCGTCAGCGGCGAACCCGGGAGCGGCGACGGGGACAAGTGACCACGTCTACACCACTTTTTTATTATCAACTATGAACGGATGCTTTCGTGTGAGGAGATCCTCTTTATTTATAGAATTCAATTCTATGACTGAGGTAACGTGTAAATAAACAGAGTCTCCTCGTCTTGTGAGATGCTGTTATAAATGCTATGTGCTGCTAAAGACATGAGCAATGTTTGTGGGGTTAACTCTGAGTCAGGGCGGATTCATCCATCTCTGGGAAATACACAAAGAGCACCATTGTGTTTGCAGGCCACGTACCCATTGATGAAACAACGCGCTGAACCCCACCGTCATGTTGTTAAACTCACACTTGGGTTGTTGTATCAACTCTCACTGTTTGTTATTACATTGACGTAGTATTTCAAGTCAGATGCTTTACTGAAGTGAGGGATGAAATACCACTCTGTAAAGAATAACTCCATTATAAGTGAAGGGCCTTCAAAACTTTTACAAAAGTATAATAAGCTTAGTCAAGTATTTCCCCTGAACCCTAAAGCCAGTGAGCCCCATACACTCTGAACCCAGAGGGACTGAGCTGGACTAAAGGGCAATTGTAAACGTATGATGTACAATTGAAGAAATTTTTAAAACACCTACTTGCAGGCTTATGCCATTTGAATTTCAAATATTGTTTTTACAGTTCATCATCCAAACTGACAATTAAATATTTGAGTAATAAATGAGTAAATATCTGATTTCTTGAGGGGATTTTTGTTCCATCTATAATCCTTAATTGTTCAATGTAAATTAAATATGACAGGTTCAGATTCTGATAAACTCCATTCATTGATGATGCAAGAATGCGTCCGTCGGGGGGGGGGGGGGGGGGGCACACAAGTTGACTGACAGGGTGAATTGCAGAGGTCTTGAAAAAGATTGGTCGAAACTGACTCTTTGCATAAACCTGCATGCCATGTAATCTTCAAAATAATCAAAAAAATGATTGTATATACAACATTGGACAAATAGATTAAAAACACTGACACCGATAAACACCATAAACAGAGTTGTCGGTCCTTTTGTTGTTCAGACCTACAATAAACATGTGTCCACACATCCGGGTTCCGGCCGCTAGAGGGCGGCAGCGGCGCGTCCACGCAGGAGCTCTGCCGGAGCTGAAGAAGCGACGCGAGCGGAGCCATGAGAGCGATCATCCAGAGGGTCACCAAGGCGACCGTGACAGGTGAGAGACCCCCGCACCTGTCCCCCCTCCGCCCCCCCTTCCTCTTCGGTAGTGCTGCTAAAGCGAGGCTAAACGTTTTGTTCTGGTAACGTCACTGGACATGCGCGTTAGCTCAACTAGCTAGGTTAGCATTAGCACTAGTGGTTAGCATTAGCACTAGTTAGAGGCATGTTCGGAGGCTGGTCTATTGCCAGTCTGTCCCCTGTCTATCCCCAGTCCCGCCTCTGTCCGTCCCCTGTTTATCGCCACTCTGTCCTCATTCTGTCTCCTGTCTGTTGCCAGTCTGTCCCCTGTCTATCCCCAGTCCCGCCTCTGTCCGTCCCGTCTATTGCCAGTCTGTCCCCTGTCTATCCCCAGTCCCGCCTCTGTCCGTCCCTTGTCTATTGCCAGTCTGTCCCCTGTCTATCCCCAGTCCCGCCTCTGTCCGTCCCTTGTCTATTGCCAGTCTGTCCCCTGTCTATCCCCAGTCCCGCCTTGTCCGTCCCCTGTTTATCGCCACTCCGTCCCCTGTCTGTCCTCATTCTGTCCCCTGTCTGTTGTCAGTCTATCCCCTGCCTATCGCCATTCCCCAGTCTATCCCCAGTCCCGCCTCTGTCCGTCTCCTGTCTACTGCCACTCTGTCCCCAGTCCCGCCTCTGTCCGTCCCCTGTCTATTGCCAGTCTGTCTCCTGTCTCTCGCCGGTCTGTCCCCTGTCTTGTCACTGAATGAAGACCATAGCTGCTCATGTCATCGACCGCTTCCTGTGTTCCTGCAGTGGGAGAAGAAGAGATCAGTTCAATAGGACGAGGACTGTGTGTCCTGCTGGGAGTCTCCGTGGAGGACACCCAGAAGGATGCGGACTACATGTGAGTGTTTGTGTTCAGTGCAGCTGCAGTACTGAGCTGATCCATCCTCTGTGCTCAAATAGTCCTCTGCACTTCTGTCCTCATTCTAGTGAGTTGACCAGAGACAAATAACTTTCCAACGTCCCACCAAGTACATTTCATGTATAGTCTTCACAGCCAGGAGGGAGTTGGGCTTCCACCCAGTAATCGTGCACCTAGATGATGACTCACTTCTACTCGGATTCATTTCTTTACACACTTGTATGTTGTAGACCGGTACTGGTCCACGGCCCCGGTGCCGCTGGCGAGGGCGCTGAAGCCTTCGCCGCCATGGACCCGGATCCTCACCGCTGACCCGCGTGTGTTTTCAGAGTCCGAAAGATCCTCAACCTGCGGCTGTTTGAGGACGAGGCCGGCCGGGCCTGGACCAAGAGCGTGGTGGACCGGGACTTCGAGGTGCTGTGCGTGAGCCAGTTCACGCTGCAGTGTGTTCTGAAGGGCAACAAGCCGGACTTCCACTCGGCCATGCCTGCGGAGCTGGCCCAGCCCTTCTACCACAGCATCCTGGAGAACCTGAGGAGCAGCTACAAGCCGGAGCTCATCAAGGGCGAGTACCCATCGCTTCCCCGTCCACCCCCCGCCCAGTGGGGGGACACTGGTGTCCATAGGAGGAGCAGGTCAGCTCTGAGTGTGGGTTCCTACCGCCGGAGGAGACAGCGTGGCGGTCAGAATGAGGAGTCCCAGGAGGACAAGATGAGCTTATTAAAAATAAGGTGTCAAAGGTCACCATTATCACCACCCACTTATAAGTTTAGATCGGTGCCTTGTCCTATTATATTGCAGGGGGGGGTCTCTGACTGCCTGGTGGTGGCGGTGAATTGGGTCAGCCCACCGGGGAGCGGGTGCAGAGAACACCTTGTCCCAGCAAGCCAGGCGTAAGGCTTCCTAATTAGTCCCCCCCCCCCCCCCCCCCCACCCTTCCCCACTCCAGAGAGGGAATCTGATGATGGAGCGTTTTTTTTCGCCGCGGCCCACGGCTTCATTTCACAGATGGAGTCATTAATCTCCGGCACCCCGTTTTGAAGAAAAGAGAACATTTAAGTTGAAACTTCTTGTCCTCCCACGGCCCCTTTGTCTTTTGTCCCCAATGTCTCGAGGGCCTGCGTCCTCCTGTGTCCTCATGAAAACAAGTAGTGCGTGCTGCCTCAGGGTGTGACGGCGTTGGCTTGGGAGGCGTGGCTACTTGGGCTGACGGAGGAACCTGGCAGAGTGCTCCACCTCGGGTGATTGATGTCCACGTCTCATTCCTCATGGCTCTTCTGAACGTCCCTTTGGTTTTGTGTCTCCAGACGGGCGGTTCGGGGCCTACATGCAGGTCCACATTCAGAACGACGGACCTGTCACCATCGACCTGACGTCCCCCATGGGCCCCTCTGACCCCAGACAGGTACTTTTTTATCTCAAGGTTCACTTATTGGCTCCCAACTGGAGCTGTAAGCGTGGTGCGTGGGTGGTGTTTCTCCAGTTGTCATGGCGATGGCTCAGTTGCCATGGCTTAACTTAAAGCTCAGGTGATTAAAGCTAGTAAAAGGAGCTACGTGGTTATGTGAGTCTTCAGAGTCATTCTGTAATACGAACCTGCTGCTTCTGCAACCATTAGTGATGATGGTCATAAAACTTGGATTGATGTTATTTTAACAGGGACATGTTAAGAAAATTCCACTTTTTTAGTGCTCCTACACGATGGGGGGTTGGTGGTGCCGCTGTTCTTTAGTCCCAGGGCAACTCCAAAAAAGAGGACAAACACGCGTCCGGCGCCAGACGCTGGACACGGCATTAAACATCTCATTTATTTTCCCACCGTGAACCACCAGGTGGCGCTGTTCCCACTCTGTGTACAGGAACTGATGCTGCTCGTGCAGCTGCAGATGCTTCTCTTATAATAATGATGTTGTTGAAACAGAGATGCATCAACAGGCCATGTCTGTTGTATTTGCACTGTTGAGAAAGGGTTCTGTAACAGATAACGGAGGTTCCGCTGCAGCTGATGGTCGTGTTTTAGGTGGGTTGCCTCTTCGTTACCACTGTATGTCAACTTCTAAACAAAGTCGACATACCGGCTTGTTCACGTTGATTAGCTCTCCTCTCCCATTTGTCTTAAGAGAGCTCCGCCTCTGCTTTTTGTAAAGGAAAGCAGATTTAAATGTTGGTGACGTCCATTTTTTCGTAAACAAATATAATATTCTGGTCACTTCCGTGGACCCGGGCCAGCGTCCTTCTGCTTTGGCTTCAGGCCGGCCCCCCTCCCCTCGGTGGCCTATAGGGGTTTGCTCAAAGGGAGGATATTCACAAATCCTCCAAATATTAATCTTGTGTGTTCGGGAAGGTCGAGCATGAGGCCATGAAGCAACAGACACTGTGCCACACGTCCTCTGCAGGGTCAAGTATCCAGCAAATGATGGCGTACGAGAACCGGCTCTGAGGGTTCAGCATTCTTACACGGAAGGTTTGATCAAATCGGGTCCGTCCTGATGATTGTAGCTTCAACAAAATGACAGTTCAGTCTGCACCACTAAGCAAAGCCAACTTTGATCTCCATTTGCTTGAACATGTATTTGCCTGCCCTTCCTTGTGCTTACGTAAACAGGCAGGGGGAACAGCTGCAAAGACCCCCCAAGGGTACGGAACAGAGCCGGCACAGAAGTGACATTGGTGAAGTCACGCACAGCGGGGGGGCGGAGGGGGGCGGCTGCAGATGAAGCAGTTTAAACAGTGATCCTGGATGAGAACATGTAAATAGGGTCCATAAAAGAGAACCAGATGATAACTCTTCATAAACATCTTCACTACAGCCGCAGCATTTCACACCGCCCTGCATAAACCGGCGCACTCATCCGGACGAGACTGACACGATGGTCGTATCACTCCAGGATGAGTGACACTTAAAGGGGTTCGCTCTAATTCATCAGGCATAATCGCTGTTTTCTTGTATCCTTCATTGGAGATCGGGGGGGAAAAAGTCCTCTAGAAGTGAAATAAATTAACATTAGAGACGGCGAGACGAGGGACGATGCTCACAGCGGTACCAGAGGCAGCTTCGATACCATGTTAATGGGTTCAAACACAAACTTTCTTTTTTTTCCCCCTTTGAATAATGTAATGTGTTATGCAAGACTTTGGATTTGCAACATGACATTTAGTTCATAAATATTTCCCAGCAGCCATTAAAGTTTTAGCACCTATGTTTACAGGCCCGGTTCAGATGCTGGTGTGGGGATTCATGGGCTGAGGAGAGGAGGGTTTGATTGCGCGCGCTGTGAGAGGTTGTTTAGGAGCGAGTGAGAAGATGCAGACCCAACAACAGGCTGGTTGAAGGTGACCCGGGGTAGGTCTGGGTGAGGAGTGTGACCCCGGGTAGGTCTGGATGAGGAGTGTGACCCGGGGTAGGTCTGGATGAGGAGTGTGACCCGGGGTAGGTCTGGATGAGGAGTGTGACCCGGGGTAGGTCTGGATGAGGAGTGTGACCCGGGGGAGGTCTGGATGAGGAGTGTGACCCGGGGGAGGTCTGGATGAGGAGTGTGACCCGGGGTGGGTCTGGATGAGGAGTGTGACCCGGGGGAGGTCTGGATGAGGAGTGTGACCCGGGGGGGGTCTGGATGAGGAGTGTGACCCGGGGTGGGTCTGGATGAGGAGTGTGACCCGGGGTGGGTCTGGATGAGGAGTGTGACCCGGGGTAGGTCTGGATGAGGAGTGTGACCCGGGGTGGGTCTCGATGAGGAGTTGTCAGATGTGGAGTGCTGGTCTGTGGCGCTCACGTGTTACTTCCTCCTTGTTTAATTCATTCCACTAATTGTCATGCCGGTTGGGAAACCGCAAAGGTCATGCTACATTTATGATGTGAGCAATCAGGAAGTCTGACTGGCGACGTCTCGCTGCTGATTTCTCTTCAAAATTCTTCCCAAGGAGTATTGAATTTTGTCAATAATGTAAATTTAAATAGACACTGTATTGTCATGTTGTGCAGCCCAGTTCTGCAAATGTTAAACATTTCCACATGTACGTCGTTACAAACTATCCGACTTGATTCTGCCAACAACAAAGCCTAGTGTGGGGCGTGTTGGCGTGCGGCGCCCGGCGTGCGGGGTGTTGGTGTGCGGCGTGTTGCCTTGCGGCGTGTTGGCGTGCGGCGTTTTAGTGTGCGCCGTGTTGGCGTGTGGTGCGTTGGCGTGCGCCGCGTTCGGCGTGTTGGTGTGTTGCCGTGCGGCATGTTGGCGTGCGGCATGTTGGCGTGCGGCGTGTTGGCGTGCGGCGTGTTGGCGTGCGGGGTGTTGGTGTGTTGGCGTGCGGCGTGTTTGCTGAATGGCGTGTCTGGGTTGACAGAATATCTTTGGGTTACGATCTAATAATTTCACGGCCCTCGGCTCTAATTTTGCAGTGATGTTGTCGATGAGACATGGAAAGCACACTTCACCGTTCAGTTCTTTGAAGGGAACTGAATGTAACTCCTCTTCCTCTTCAGAGACACCTGGATGTTCTTCGGGGCAGTTTGAGAGCGCGTGTGATGATGCAAGACGGTTCTTATTTAAAATCAAGCTCTCCTGTTCTCGTGTTTCCTCAGCTGTCAAAGCAGGAGAAGCAGCAGCAGAGGAAAGAGAAGACGCGCTCTAAGGGCCCCTCGGAGTCGAGCAGGGAGAAGGGGGCCGCGCGCTCCAGACGGGACCCCAACGCCAGCAGTGGGGCCGACGGGGACGTGTCGTCGGACAGGGAGCCCTAGGTCAGGAGGGTGAGGCGCCTGCACGGATACATGTTCAGACTCCCTGTCTGCAGGTGTTGAAGAGTGATATCTGACGTCTTAAATCACTCCCCATGTTATTATTAAGGGTTATCGTCTCTTTAAGGTATAAGAGGCCTGTTTTTCCCCGTGAGTTGTTGCTGTGTACGTTGCATCATCTCAAACCCAGAGCAATGGGTATTTATATATCGTCAAATCTGTTCTTATTCACATTTTAAAGCAGAAGTGGAAATTAAATATGCATTATTATCGCTGTAAATGTTTGATTACAGGGTTAGGGAAAACTACAGGGCTACTTTGGCTGGTTGCTGGGAGGTTAAATGCCACAGAAACGCCTTGTTGCTTGTTTCCATCTGGAAAAATGGCGTCTTACGGACGAGGATACATCTCGCCGTGTTTTGGCTGACTCAGCTGAGAGAGGCTCCACACTCACAACCCTCCGGACCTGCAGAGAGCACTGACCAGTCGAGCCTTTTTCAACATTAAACGAATCATTCTAGTAGAGGAGGCTAATGGGAGAACTTCTTTTTGGACTCCAGCTCCATCTGGTCTACTGTGCGTGAAGGTTTCACTTCTACCTCAGAGCTGTGATGGGGACCTTCTTCAGATTAACACTATCCCAAGACCTCGGACTGCAGGTCCCCTTCTGGCACCAAGAACGTCTGTAAATCAGCCGGTTTGCTGTGGCCAATCCTTGACAAGCACAGAGGTGGACCTCCAAAGCTCAGCGTTCCTGCCCATCATCCCGTCCAGGTTTCCCCATTCTGACGATGTGAGCGTTGTAAAAGCTGAGGGCGTTAGCGCAGCATCAAGTAGCGTGGACTCTTGTGTCTCTTTTCTGATGTAACAATGAATAAAGAGCTACCCGGCTCCAGGGGGCGCCGTTTCTTCATTTCACTGTCTTGGGTCTCAATCACCTGGTGAGGTGGTGTTTCATTTCCTTTGTGTCCTCGGATCAGTTTGACATCTGGATGTATCCTCCAAAAGCTGCTTCTCTCTGGAGTCCCAAAGTGAGATCCTGTGTATTGATTGGGTGGCAGGCTGGGCTCCATGGTTACGCAGCTCCGTCACGGAGTTTTCATGAATCTCCGTCTTGACAGTGAAAAAACATGACTTTAAAAATGACATTTGTCCACCGCCAAAGATTCAAAATACCTTTTTTTACCTGCCAGCTAACTAACCACATGGTATGCGTTGGCTAAATGAACGCATTATGTCTGATTTCTGTTTCTGACATGATGAATACAAAAGCTGTTTTCATTCTCGAAGAATCCTGCTTTCCTGAATTGTCCCAGAACTTTGCAACGCTGCTCCCATTTGTACATTATTATATTCAGTAAAGGAGAATGTGGCAGCTTTATTGTGCAGCGAGGAGAGAGAAGCACACATGGCCCTCTCCTCTTCCTGCCTCTCTTTCCCCGTGTTGACTCTTTCTGGTGGTGTTTGCTCCCGCCGTGGGGATGAGGAGGGGTTCGGGGTTCCTATTTGCCTCCAGTATTTGTTTACTCGTGCACAAACAGAGGAGGATAAAGAACACCGAGTCCCTCTGACCGATTATAAGGCTGCAGACGAGCTCTGCCAGTCGTACTTCCTGTTCCTGTCTCCACCGGGAACGTCTAAAACGTTGCATTCATTTGGACCCATTTGGTACAGCTTAGTCTGTTCTACCGAGCAAATAACCTCCGTTGTTATATGTTCGCCCGAGCGATCACGTCACTGTCACTGTAAAGTGATTCAAAAGATCATGCAAAGGAGTCAGCTCGTCTTTAACGCCTTTAGAAACAGGAGGAGATATAGAAATCTTCATCTTATCCAAATGAACAGACGCAGGCGCACACGTGTCGGGCCCGAGCTGCCATGCGTTGAAACGAAATAAATATTAAACGGCAGGAGAAACACTGCTCCATTATCTTTCTTTGGCCTTCAATGTTGCTACAATGCTCTGATGATGACATCATTCCCATTCTACATGGCTTACAAGGGATAAATACATATGTAATATCTATATATATATTTTATTGACCTTTTTAATCATTGTTCACTTATGATGTCTGAAGGGAATCTGTCTTTGCTGCGGTGCTAATCCTTAACGTGTCCTCTTTCCTTTAAACACGCTCCACTTTATCTGTGGCCACCGCACACGCTGTGGTACGACCGGTAGCTCCTTGTGGCTGAGGTTAGCAACAGTAATGCTGCCGTACAGAAAATGATGGTGTTCGTTCTCAAATCGTGGACAGTTTCCTCAGGAAGGCCTCAGTCCTCAGTGGTCGGGACTCCTGGTCCTCCCTCCTCCGGGGACTCGGCCAGGTGTGAGTCTCCTCGGACAGCTGAGCGGTGCAGCAGACTCCGTATCGTCCTCCTGCTGCCTATCTCGCCCGTCGTCTCCCTCGACTCGGCTTTCTCTTCCTCCACATCACCCCGGTCTCTGTCTCCGCTCAGGGACACGGCACTGTCCTTGACGCATAATTCAGCTCAAGAGTCCTTGACAAATGACGAACACGAGGACAGTGATGTCAGTGTGAAAATGTACCGGACGCCTTTGCTTTTTATTGCCACAGTGCGTGTGACGGAGGTAAAGAACCTGTAGGAAAAACCTGAGGGTTCTGTAAAATAAATGTACACAGCAACCAAACAAAAGACTGAACAAACACCCCCCCCCCCCCTCCCCCCACGTGCTTCCAGTTTGACCTGAGAATAAAAGAGTGATGTTGCTTTTGTCCGGTTGTCACAGGTTTGTGTATCTGGAGAGCCCACCAACGCACACTGAAAGAAGAAAAAACCCGTCAGGCCAGATCAGAAATCACGTGATCCTACAAGCCAATCAGACGCAGACTCATTTGAATAAATCAGCCAGAGCTTGAGATCTGCATTTGCAAAGGTGCACCGAGGAGGGGGGGGGGGGCTCGAAGGCACTATGAGGCTTTCATAAGCGTTTAAGACGGAGGGTGAATTCATGAATATTCAATCAGATTGTGTGATAGTCTTTGTAGATTGTTTTTTTTTTTTAAACATTTAAACCGTCAAATATGTTCTAGAAAAAGAAGACTAAGACAAATATTAACCTGAAAATGTGCTCACGTCTGCCTTACACTGCTCCTCGTTGTCCCACCGTACCCACTGCGAGGACATGAGCCTCACACCATTCGTCTTCTGGTAACTAAAGTCGAGTGATGACAATGACACATGTGTCCCCTGTGAGGACGTCCTCGTGGCCTCCCAGAAACACAGCAACTATGTATTATTATTATTATTCATTTTGAATGATTATTACACCGTCTGATCCAAGCTGTTCTTGGCTTTGTTCCACTGTGCTTTGTGTGACGTAGGCGCAGAGATGCTTGTCCTTGTTCCCGCACCACCACCACCACCACCTGGCCCGTCTCTTCTGTCCCTTATAACTTTTCCTTTTTAGTTCAGGGAGCTATTCCTGGCTGACCACGCTGGATCCCGGCAACCCCTTTTCTCCGTCCCTCCAGTGGTGCTGAGCTGAGGTCTCTCCCTGCTGCGGCGGAGACGGGCCACTGCGCGGTGGACATGACCTTAATGTGTTCTGCTGTTGCCTTGGTGCTGCTTCAAAGCGAGCAGGAACCGCGGCCGCGCTCTGCGCCGCCTGCGTCGGGATCCCAGCGCCAGGGAGGCTTCCCAGTGCCTAGGAGGAAGTGGACTGGGGGGGGGGGGGGGGGGGCTGTACCAAACATCTGCGCCGGGCTGAGAACAGGTAGTGTGAGCAGAGCAGATGTTCACGGTCGGCGTCGGGCGTTACCTGTGTTTGTGTGAGCGGGTGGAGGCCCCCCGGGTCGCGGGGGCGTGGACGGTCAGATACTGGCGGTGGGTTAAATTCCAGACATTCTCCTCCACGCTGTTTCTGGTTTGTCTTCTCCACAACTTATCTTACATCTTGTGCGTGTGTGAGAGTCCTTCGCCAAGCCCGCTGGCTATGGAAAAACAATTTGAGTGGATTTAATTTGTTGCCCTCCCTCCTTCCTCCTCCCCGCTCCCCCTGCTCTGTGTGCCTCTGAGAGGTTGGGAATTCGCTTCTCCTGGTAACTCCGTGCCCTGTCTGCGCTCTCCTTGCTACTTCGGGACAGGCCGGGTTACATGGCAGCTTTTCGAGCCCCCGTCTTTTATTTATCGCGTTAAGCTCCGAGCTCCATCCACCAAAGGGTTAAGAACACACAAAAGAAGCCATGTTGCCTGGAGACCCGGACGCTTTTTCCATTCTTGCTGGAAAGTTTCCAGTGCTATTTATATGAAACCGCAGGCCCGACAATCAACAAACCCATTTGGCCTGTAAAGAGTTTCATCCACCATCCAAGAGTTGTATCCCCCTTCCTCAAATGGCACACGCGCTGTGAGATCCCAACACGCCACGAGAGCAATCAATCCGTCGGACCTAACTGCCATTGTGCCGAAACCACAGCTAACTGGTCCTGAGCCCCAGAGACACACAAGTGGTTTACTGACCTTTGGCTGAGATACGTCCATATTTTGGAACGTGAACATGATTTGATTTATCTGAAGATGTTGTATCAGGCCTGTGTCCCCTTCATCAATTACACATTCCCAGCGGAGACCAAAAGTCTGGACATGGACCTGAATTTAACAGATTGGACTAGTCATTGACTCAAAATAGGATGTAGAGGCTATGTGAAGAATTGCATACATTATATATTACATATATTAGTTGAAGTTATGCAGTAAATTGTACCTACGGCTAAAAATAGCCTGACGTATGATCAATCCTTTGTTCATGGGAACCTTGATCTTCTGCTTTCTTGGAAAGAAGTCTTCACAACCTTTCCGTTTCCCTCTCATCATCTCTCATAACTACTGTTCTCCATCACTGCTGCATAGACCATCTACAGGGAAAAACGTGTGTACAACAGAAGTGTTGTTTCTCAGCTCGAAGGGCTCCCAGCATCTAAACGCCCGCTAGTCACATCACTCAGGTCCACCACCTTCTCCTGGCAGCACAGTGCTGCTTAAATGGCTGGTAGATGATAAACGCAGATTAGTCTGCATTATAAACTGATTGCTTGGGAGATCTACAGATCCGGAATGGGTTTAGGAATGGTCTCCATCTTTGCTGGTTAAAGCTCTGTGCACACATACAGGTCATCATTGATATGGGAATGAAAAAGGGGTGTTTGGCCTTTGAGCTCCTGTGTGTTTGTAGCCTGGAGCAAGCAGCAGGAAGGCGTGTGGAGCTGCTGAGCCCATTGGAGCATTTAGCTAAATATTCCTATTGGTAATACACCATGTAGCAAAACCCCTGTGTTTTGTGAACTGGTCACTAAACCAGTTTCCCGTCTTCCTCCAGCTCGTTGCACTGCCCCTACACGGCCACAGCTCCTCGTGGTGCGGCTTTAACTACGGTCCTCCTTCACATGGGACACCCGACGATTTCCTTCCCAGTTAATGGAGCCACAGTGACCTGGTTTTGACTTTGAGTGGAGGTGCGTGTGCGTGTGCGTCCCCCTCCCTCCCTCCCTCCACACTCGCTCACTTCTTCCTCGGCCGCTTCCCTTCATGACTTCAGGAGCGACACGCGGCTCCGCGCGCGCTGCGTCCCGCCGATAACAATTTACAACTTCCTCCCGATCCCCCGCTGCGTTCACCGCCTGCTACCGGGGGGGCGGGCAGCGGTTCTCTGGGCGGGGCGGGGCGGGGCGGGGGGACAGGAGGCTGCTCGTTCACTCCGGCGGTCCGCATGGATGTGGCAGCGGCGGAGGGCATGTCTCTGCCGGGCACCCGACTCCGGAATCGGCCGATGCAAGTGATGCCGAGCGGGAGGAAGGTGAAGGCGAGGCGGAAGAGGCGAGCGGAGTTGGTTCTGATCCAGATATGTCTGTTCGGCGGCTTGCTGCTGGTCGTCAAGGGCTTTTCCTACTTTGCGGAGCGTTCAGGTGAGGATTCATCCGTTCGTTCTGCCGCTGTTTGAAGCTCCGCGTCGGGGAGCTGAATTCTTCCATTAGTTTGCTTGTTTGTTTCATGTCTCTAACACTCCGTGTTCGTAAAGAGACATTAGCGGTACTCAGCCTCAGGATGAAACCTGTCCTCACTTGGTGCCATTTGTCCCGCTTACAGCGTGATGCATTCACTGAATGAACTGTGTGCTCGTGGTTTCATTTTATAATGAGCCATGTTCCTATAGGACTGCATTTCCTCTAGAATCTTTCTTTGGTTATTTTCCAAAACATTAGGACATTAACAGTGTATGTTAGAAGTCTATATTGTGTTAGAATATGTCACAACCTTATATACAGCCGGGTACAGAGTGGGTTATATAGTGGGGTATACAACTGGGTATACAACAGGGTATACAGCCGGGTACACAGTGGGTTGTACAACCGGGTGCAGAGTGGGTTATACAGCGGGGTATACAACAGGGTATACAGCCGGGTACACAGTGGGTTGTACAACCGGGTACAGAGTGGGTTATACAGCGGGGTATACAACAGGGTATACAACCGGGTACAGAGTGGGTTATACAGCGGGGTATACACCCGGGTACAGAGTGGGTTATATAGCGGTGTATACACCCGGGTACAGAGTGGGTTATATAGCGGTGTATGCAACTGGGTATACAGCGGGTATACAACAGGGTACACAACCGGGTACAGAGTGGGTTATACAGCGGGGTATACAACAGGGTATACAACCTGGTACAGAGTGGGTTATACAGCGGGGTATACAACAGGGTATACAACCTGGTACAGAGTGGGTTATACAGCGGGGTATACACCCGGGTACAGAGTGGGTTATACAGTGGGGTATACAGCCGGGTACAGAGTGGGCTATATTGCGGGGTATACAACTGGGTATACAGCGGGTATACAACAGGGTATACAACCGGGTACAGAGTGGGTTATACAGCGGGGTATACACCCGGGTACAGAGTGGGTTATACAGTGGGGTATACAGCCGGGTACAGAGTGGGCTATATTGCGGGGTATACAACTGGGTATACAGCGGGTATACAACAGGGTATACAACCGGGTACCGAGTGGGTTATACCGCGGGGTATACAACAGGGTATACAGCCGGGTATGGCATGTGCCAGGCATGTGCCAGGGTTTCTCTCGGGTACAAACCCGGGTGTACATCAGGGTGAACGCCAGAGTAAAAAACAAGGTATAAGCGAATACATTAGGGCATACCCCAGGGTCAACGGCAGTGTACAGTATATTCCAGGGGTACAAACCAGGGTATGTCCCTCCGCATAAACCTCTCGAGGTTATTGCCTGTGTCTCTTCAACTTCATTCCTAAACTCTTCTGGCACAAATCCCAATTCAATCAGGTAAAGAGTAACTGCCGCTGTACTCCTTTTTACCCATCTTACACTTCTCTCCATTACTGAGTCAGCATCAGCTAAAGTAGGACGTATTTATCACTTTATACGGACAGGAGGCCTGCATGAATATTCACACACTGAGGATATGTGCATCATCAGTGGGATTATACATTCGTATCCTAGTTACATGGAAATGCAACAGTGCTGCTCGCTGCATGCGCTCAACATGTCTCAGTGGAACTTAATGCATTTCCCTTGTCCCCATTGTGATCTAGTTAACTGTTAATCAGCTTGCCGGAATATCAATTAGAGTTGATTATTTATGATGCGCTTAATTAAGTTCTTCTAAATTGAGCGTGATGTTGTGGAGCTGGAAGCGGAGCACTCAACGCCTCCTCACAGTGGAGCATTAATCATTCCCACACTCCTCTTCTCCTCTCTGTGTGTAAGACAGCAAGAGGCAGAAAGGGGGAGGAAGAGTCGAGCGCTGGCACGCAAACACCGCTGCTGCTGCTGTAGTTGTTGCTGCTGTAGTTGGTACTGTAGTTGCTGCTGACGCTGTAGTTGCTGCGGCAGTAGTGGCTCCTGCTGTAGTTTCTAAAGTAGTTGCTTCTGTAGTTGCTGCTGACGCTGTAGTTTCTGATGTAGTTGCTTCTGTAGTTGTTGCTGCTGCAGTTGTCCCTTCTGCTGTTGTTGCTGCTGTAGTTGGTACTGTAGTTGCTGTTGACGCTGTAGTTGCTGCGGCAGTAGTGGCTCCTGCTGTAGTTTCTGATGTAGTTGCTTCTGTAGTTGCTGCTGACGCTGTAGTTTCTAGTTGCTTCTGTAGTTGTTGCTGCTGCAGTTGTCCCTTCTGCTGTTGTTGCTGCTGTAGTTGGTACTGTACTTGCTGCTGACGCTGTAGTTGTGGCGGCAGTAGTTGCTCCTGCTGTAGTTGCTGTTGCTGACGCTGTAGTTTCTGATGTAGTTGCTTCTGTAGTTGCTGCTGCTGCAGTTGTTCTTCTGCTGTTGTTGCTGCTGTAGCGGTTGCCGCCGCTGTAGTTGCTGTTACTTCTGCTGTAGCGGTTTCTGTTCTAGTTGCTGCTGCTGTAGTTGCTGTTGTTGTAGCTGTGGCTGCAGCTGCCGTGTGAGATGTAGAGAAGGGGAGCCCAGGTGAGAAGTTCAAGCAGGCCCTGAGGAGTATTGGGCTTTTTAATTCTACCTGGATCCCTTGCTTAGGCCAGTGGTCGGCGCGGTGAAAGAGCAAAGTGCTCCTGCTGAGCTCTCTGAAGTATGAAATTAATTCATTGGTGAGGCTGCTTTATTGAAGAATGTGCAGATGTAGCCACAGTGGGAGCCCCACTTTCTGCGCTGTACTATTGCTCCACCCCCCCAAGAGAATTTTGTTTTGGAAAATCATGAAATTCCCCTTCAGTGTATGAATTTGTCAGGAGGGTGGGGGGGGGGGGGTACCAAACTGGAACATCTGTCGTGAACTCCTCCAGCTGTTCTCTATCCCACTATTACACAAATAATCAAAATGAAACAAATTGCTTGACACACACTTTTTTAGCAGCAACAACTACAACAGCAACATGTAACTGACACATAGAAATGACAAGCCCTGTTCATGACAGTAACAGTATCATGGTAAATGTGCTGCCGTACTTATGGACCAACCGGCTTTGGTGTCATTCTGTCCATTCAAATGGGAGAATTGTAACCTTGTAAACTGAATATGTGAAGACTTTGAAGAATTGCTAGTCCAACTCCAGTCCCAAATATTTGAGCTAGAGTCCAAGTCTAAATTCCTTGAGCTTGAGTTTATTTAAGTCTAAGGTCCCTTAGCGGGAGTCCAAATCATGTCTCAAGTCTTTCAGCCGGAGTCCCAGTCATGTCTCAAGTCTCTAAGATTGTGTTAATCAAGTCTCTAGTCTGTTAGCTTGAGTCCAGGTCAAGTCTCAAGTCTTTCAGTCTGAGTCACGGTCAAGTCACAAGGTTGTAAGATGGAGTCCTATTCAAGTCTAATGGTCTTGAACTAGTGTCCAATTCAAGACGAGCCTTTGAACTCAATCCCCAGACAGATCGCAGGTGTTTAGGCTTGAGTCCAGGTCCAAACTCCTTGAGCTTGAGTTTATTTAAGTCTAAGGTCATTTAGCGGGAGTCCAGATCATGTCTCAAGTCTTTCAGCCGGACTCCCTGTCAAGTCTCAAGTCTCTAAGATTGTGTTAATCAAGTTTCTAGTCTGTTAGCTTGAGTCCAGGTCAAGTCTCAAGTCTCTAAGATAGACTGAAAGACTTGACACTTGATTAAGGCTGAGTCCAGGTCAAGTCTCATGTCTCTTAGATAGTGGTAATCAAGTCTCTAGTCTGTTAGCTTGAATCCAGGTCAAGTCTCAAGTCTTTCAGTCTGAGTCACGGTCAAGTCACAAGTCTGTAAGATGGAGTCCTATTCAAGTTTAATGTTCTTGAACTAGTGTCCAATTCAAGGTCATTTAGAGTCCAAATCATGTCTCAAGTCTTTCAGCCGGACTCCCTGTCAAGTCTCAAGTCTGTAAGATTGTGCTAATCAAGTCTCTAGTCTGTTAGCTTGGGTCCAGGTCAAGTCTCAAGTCTCTAAGATAGTCTTAATCAAGTCTCTAGTCTATTAGCTTGAGTCCAGGTCAAGTCTCAAGTCTCTAAGATAGTCTTAATCAAGTCTCTAGTCTATTAGCTTGAGTCCAGGTCAAGTCTCAAGTCTCTAAGATAGTCTTAATCAAGTCTCTAGTCTATTAGCTTGAGTCCAGGTCAAGTCTCAAGTCTCTAAGATAGTCTTAATCAAGTCTCTAGTCTATTAGCTTGAGTCCAGGTCAAGAGTCAAGCCTTTCAGTCTTGAGTCACGGTCAAGTCACTCTGTAAGTTGGAGTCCAATCCAAGCCTAATGGACTTGAACTAGTGTCCAATTCAAGACGAGCCTTTGAACTCAATCCCCAGTCAGATCTCAGGTGTTTAGGCTTGAGTCCAGGTAAAGTCACTACATCTAATTCAAGTCATTTTATTTTGTGTAGCCGCAAGTCGCAAATTACAAATTTGCCTCAGAGGCCTTTACAGTCTGTACACATACGACGTCCTCAGTCCCGAAACCCACCATCGGCACAGGAAAAACATCCCCCCAAAAAGGATTGATTCCTAATTAAGTGTCTAGTATTTAAACTTCTCTAGGTCATGTCTCAAGTCCAAGTCAAGTCTGAAGTCGTTAAACCAGACGCCTGGTTAAGTCTTAAATCCTGAGCTAGTCTGAGTCTTGTCTAAAGTTTAAGTCTCATGTAATTGAGCTTCAGTTCAATTCAAATCCCTTTAAGCTCAGTTCTGGAGTCAAAGTATTCAGCTCAAAGTTTTTGTACATGAAATCGTCATAGATGTCGTAGCTGCGATGGAACGTCCTTTACTCTATTTGAACTTTTCACTGTGACAAACGTCCTCCAGGTCTTCATGTCTCCAGCCACGGCAGCGACCAGCCGGAGAGATGGGGAGGGAGAAGACTGCTGCAGGAAACGGACAACGGCAGCCTGGAGGAAATGGAGAAAGAGGAATCCAAAAACTGCACTACTCCCGGTAAGAAAGAGGACACCCACATGTTCCGCCCTCCCCCTTTTCCTCCAGTACGTTCTACCCTTTCTTGTCCCCCTATTTCCTCCTCGCGGTAACCCAGAAAGTGGAGTCAGATGATTTCCCACGAGCAAAGGCGACAGCGGCAGGTGACATTGTGGCTGCTTCAGCGCTTTCCTTATTCAGGCTCCGTCACACTTTTTTTTAGGTTCCTGCAGATTTCACGCTCATGTCCCCCAACCAGCTTTCGCTCTCCAAAACTCTTTTTTTCATCCCTCCGGTTCCCTACCTCTGTTTTCCTTATTGTGGCTCCATCTCAGCAAGAAACCTGTTTCCGTGGTGACATATTATCTCATCATCAACCAGATACTTTTCTTTGAGGCGCTTACGGGTGTGTGAGGATGCTGAAGTCATTTTTAACGGTTTTCTTTTGTAGTCCAGGTAACATGCTCCTTGTAGGTGATTATATTAAATGCAATAATGAATGAACATGCTTTGAAGTTAAATGCAACCATGTCTTGTTCTGTAGACTACACTATTTGTCATTGTCCTCAGGAGCGTCATCTGCACCCATGTCTGTCGCTATTGTCAGATGGAGGTAGGAGACAGAAGGACACTTGGTATAATCGGTGTTTAGCAGGTAGGGTGCAGCGATGCTTCACTACAAGTCGCACTGACGTTTGTCTTTTTCACTGTGGACGGGAGACCACTGACCCGCCTTCAAAGGCGAGGTCACCGCTGTCATGTACAGAGGTCAACGTTTGACTTATTCTCTTACCCTGCTCATTATACAGAAGCCGCCCTTTCCTTGAGACGGCTTCAGCCTCTCTGAAGGACTGAAGGACAACTTTTTGTGTCTTTTTCACCGAACTAATTTCGGCTCCTAACTCTGCTTGAAATGAAAAAAATGAAGCCTCATTGAGTCAATCTGTATCTAACTGATTTAAAAGGAAAAGCTAGTGGACGTGTAAAAGTCAATAAAATGTCATTGAAACTTTGATTCTTTCGTTTAGTTTTCTAGAACGAGGTGACTTGTTTTGTCTAACCAGCTGTCTAATGAAACAGCCCAGTTAGAGAAGTAGAAACATCTGGAGATGCTAGCAGGCCTGTGCAGCTGATCTCTGCTTGCGACCAGCAGAACACACTCAGATCTCAGAATGAATACGGAAGACGACGCCGCTGGTTTCTGGTTCCAGGCATCACGAGTCTGGAACGCTCTCACCCAGAACCTCAGATTCTCCATCACTCGCCAGGAGCAAACCAGGATGCTTGAACCAGTCAGATCACACCGACACTCGCTAGCGGCTCTGGAATGCCGCAGGTCGGCAAAGCAGCTTTAAGAGCTATATGCTAACAGACTCAGATCTCTGTCACGGCGAAAGAAACTGGCTGAGGGTCCCCACTGAAATCCATAGTGAGGAATACTGAGGGAGTGAGGGCGTCCCACAGAACACCACGGAGCAGCTCTTCTACTCGGACCGGCATGTTGAGAGAGACACACCTGCTGTACATACAATGTTGATCACATTGACGCCTTTTATTGACCAGTTCACGACTACTTCACACCAAGCAGCTGTCAATCACGACGTCTCACTGAATAGTTTACAACTTATCACCAATCACTTACACTTGAGCAAACGGCACCATGATGGGAACGGCCTGAACCATCCGTGTGACTAAATGTATTTACCCTGTAACGTCATCATTTAATTATAAAGTGTGTGTTACGACTGTATGTATGACCCCGCACGCAGGACACAGGCAACTTAATGAGCGCAACTACTCAAGGGGAGGTGAAACCGAGGCTGAGCCTGGGGTCTCTGGTAAGGGGACGGAGCTCCACAGTGGCATCCGGGGGGCGGTACGGCAGTCCTACGGCACGGACATGCGCTCGCGTTAGTTTGGTCAAGATGTTTCCGTTTCACTGCTGGAGGGGTTTATGAGTTCTGCTGCAGCCAGCGGTGCCCTTCCTGCTTTCAGCGGCTCCCAGACTCTTGTTTAGTTCCCACCGCCGTCAATCCTTCATCTGTCCGTCAAGGAGAAAAGAAGCTCATGCATTGGTGTGTAGCGATATTTACATCCAGGTAACTTTGGGTCATTATTTCTCGGCCTCCTGGGGGAAGATAATTGCTGACAATACGAGGGTTTCCAGGTTAGAGAAGGGTGCCAAGTGTCTTTGTGTGCAGCGTGGTTGGGGATGTTCTGTTCTTCACCTCCTCTTTTATCATGGAAAGCAGGAGTCGTTCATTTCCTTCGCCCCGGCTGTCAAGATGTAATGCCAGAGGCCGCGTTGTCCTCGATGCTCCACCTTCATGGCGGGAAATAAGTCACGCGTATTTGCTTCTGAGAGCAGATGGGTCACATGTCTCTTTTTATCTGCAGCCGCACAGCGGCACAGTCCCAATGCCCCGGTCCTCTGCCTGCGTACAGCAGTGGTCTGGGTACCCCCCATCGTATGAGCGCTCTCCACAGGGGGGGGAGGCTGTCCCCCTCCGTTATTAAACATCCTCTCAGCTCGACCCCGACGTAACATTCCATTTTAGGAGAGGAGGCCGCTCTGACTTAACCAGGGCTGTGTGTGTGTGTGTGTGTGTGTGTGTGTGTGTGTGTGTGTGGGTGGGTGGCTGCAGGATCAGCTGTTAGAATACAGCCTTGATATTGATGAATGTGAGGCTGCTGCGCCTGGTGAGGGCATGTTTGTTCTCCATGTCCTCCTCCCGGCTCCTCCACATGTCCCCAGTGAGGAAGCGCGGCCATGATGAGTCCATCGAATCACAAACACAATCACTCACTAATACCGCCACCGATCAGATGCAAATTGCGCCTTATTACATATTGTTGGAGTGGGCTGCCTGCTGCCTGCCAACCCGATGACACATGCTTCGTTAACAGGCGCAGTCGGTGCGGGTTGTGAGGTCCGGTTGTTGTGTGGCGCAGGAGCCCGGTTCTCTGGGGAATAGGACGATCCATCACAGCATCTAAGCTCGGTCCGAGTCGGCTGAGCTGCTTCCCTGCTCGCGCCCCCTCTCCGCCTTCTTCACTACGTTTACCCAACGCGCTTCTTGTGTTTGTGGCCCTTTATTTCCCTGCTTGTTTGTCGTCCCGCCTCTTGTCTTTTATGTCCCTCTACGAGGAGGCGATGGTCTCTCGGAGTAAAGGAGAGCAGCTTGTTTCTGGCACGATGCACCTTTTAAAGAGTCACGCTGCTGGCGTCCCTGTGAGCGCGGTGAAGCAGTTGTCCTCCTTTTGCTGCGACTGTCCAAATAGAAATAGAAACAAAGTATTGCTGCAGTTTTTTTTTTTTTTTTTTACCTTTATATGATGCATCTCTCTCCTCATTTTGTCCTCTCAAATCTACTTAGAATATGACCTATTTTCACACCATGAAGGGTTGATTATTATAGAGCTTTTGTGTCCATTCTGTATCCACTGAGCTGGCCTCATGCTGAGGGAATGGGAACGCGGGTACAATCTAATGCTCCGGTCCTTCATGTGAAACAATGTCAGCCGCACTCACTTTCATTCATAATTGATAATGAAATAATGTGCTGTAAGCGCCCTGCGGCTTCTTGGATGCACTCTTTGTTGGACAAATGCTACAAACCCACATCTCTTCTCCTCCTCTGTCCTTCGTTGTGGGACTGGAACCGCTCTCCTCACTGATCTCAAAGCGGCACAGATGAGCAGTTAAGCTTCACACGTGGATTCAGTAGACAGAACTTAACCTGCTGCACGGAGGGCTGTGCAGCCTGTGTTACCATGGCGATGTACACCGGCTCAAAGTGAGTCATCGGTGTTGTATGGGGAGGCGCGGATTGTACCCAAGCGCATGTGCTGGTGGATGTGACACCTGATGGGGTTGGTGGAGGGAGCGGGTCTACACATGATGGAGCAGAAAGGCCTCCTGATGTGACGGTCTGTAACCGAGGAAACGGCAGCACACGCTTCCTGTCCTCCTGAGCCACTGGAGACCTTCTATAACACGGTGTCTGTCTAGTCTGGACACTACATTCAAACGCACTCGCACGCTGATGGTAGAGTTTGTCACACGTGGCGCCATCAGGATCTAAATATTCACACACATTGATGACACAGCCTTCAGCCTTCTGGAGCTTTTTCACCCGGAGACAGATTCTCCATTGTCCTGTAATGGGTAAATGAGCATACACTGAATCCCTTTTATGCACGTCCCCATCCATCAGTTTACACTTACTGGCTTTATGGTTCAAGTCTGACTTGTGTACGTAGTTGTATACGTAGTAGTTGTGGCATCACAAGGTTTTGCGGTGAGGGGGGGGCGGGTACATCCCTGCCACAGGGCTCCGCCCACTCCCAGAGGAGCGCATTGGATCAGGCGTGGAAGAGACACACCTGGAGCTGATGTCCTCATCAGAGAGGTGACGATCACATGGCACATGCTGAGAGAGGAGCTCAGGCTCCACCCAAGACCACCAAGGTGCACCACCAAACCACTGTTGATCTCCTCCCTTCGGACGGTCAGTGGGCCCCAATAACCATGTAGTCACGAGCGTCACACTGCAATGACCCTTTCCCTCTCCCTCTGCTGAAGGATGCGGTCATGATGCGCGCGTAGTGTGCACGTGCACGTGAGCACATCCGTGTGTAGGTGTCGTGAATGCTGAGCCTGCCGCAAACTGTGCTGGGAAGGGTAAAAGCGCCCGTCCTTAAATGTCACATTACTCAGCACGGTGAGTACGCTCACGACATGCAACGTGTCAGCCCGCATCACCGTCGCCCACTGAGCATGTGCAGAACAGGCCCCCAGCCCCCCACGTGCGCTCTGAATATGCACGGCGCGCAGACGGGACGAGCTCGCACGGATCGCCGAGGGTACCAGATGCAACTTTAATCTCCCTTCTTTTGTTTTGCTGAGCGCCATCGTTCCCCTGGCTGCTGCCGTCCTTCGGCGCTCGCTCTTTGTTGTCCCGGCCGCCATTAAAGGCTCCGCAGGACGGCTGTGACCTCATCGTCTTTAGCATCCTCTTAACATTACAGCTGTCATCTCTCTGCAGCACGCACACACACACACACACACGGGCGCTGGTTGGAAGTGGGCAACGCTTCTTCTGAATGAATCTGACCTTTCGACACGTTGTTTGGTAAATGGAAACATTTTAGCCCACCGACATCTGAACACGCGTGTCTGGTTCTGTTGCTTACTGCCACTGAAACATGTGGCTCACTAGTCCCTCGGAAGCCTCGTTGGGTTGAGTGCTCAGTACCAGGCGATAACAAAGCTCTAATTTCAACCTCCACCACTGTGTAATTACAGCCAACCCTCATTCAGGAGATATTTTCTGGGTTTTTCATTGAGAGAAAGCACAAAAACACGACACACACGGAAAAACATCTCCCACTGAGCGTAATTACCCAGAAGTGTGATGGGCCGGGTAGCTTCCACACGATGTTAGCGTGACGAGAGAGCAAAGGGAGATGATTCCCATCCATTATGCCCGCTGAGACCAAAAAAATGGATTTCTCTGCAGCTACAACGCCTTTAATCATAAGAAACATTTGAGAGATTTCTGCGGTGTATCTGTATACGATTGTGTGAATATTGATAAAGATAGAAGTACTCTGGTCCGTATTCCAGCTCAGCGCCTGCACGATTACACAAGTAACCTTGTGCTTCATCCGGCACGTGGACACAGTGTGTCTTCTAATTCAAAGCTGAGGAAAATGTTTTCGATGCTTTAAGGAGGCTTTGCGTGTGCAAAGGCTCCTCGTGGGGCGGACGTGCCCCTGAACACCGCCCCTGATGAGTAAACAGCAAAGCTAAGACCCGGTTCAGTGCTGTCGCCGTGGAGTGAGTTCAAGGCAATGAGTCGTTCGCTCTCATTTACCGGCATACGAATTGAGTAAACAGCTATTACTCCTGATCATTTTTAATGCTAAACTAAAAAATGCAGTGGTTTAAGCTTTCTTGCTCCTCGTGGCAGGAGATGAGCGGACAGCAGTGAGGGGGAACGTCAGCAGGCCGGGGGCTTCCTGCCTCTAAATTATATATTTGGAAAGCAGAGATAGCAGGAAATCCCCAAAGACTCTCAAGCATTACTCCACCTTCCCACCCGCATCTCAGTGAGGGTATAAATAGATGTGAAATATGGGGGGAGGGAGGTTGAAGCGGACGAGGGCACCCACCCACCGGATGGATGAGTGAAGGACAGCTCCATAAGCACCGTATGCATGTTCATTTCCCCTCTCTATAACCTACCCGCATTGATGGTAGAATATTTGTCTCACTCTCAAAGGACTCTCTGATCCATTAGGGCCAATAAAACAGCTTGGTCCATATTCACATCCTCTGTGGGCCCAAAAGGCAGAAGCCTACGAACTTAGCCAATGTATGATCCTAGGACGCACACTGGAACCTTCGGGACGCCATCTTGGAATACAGTATCTGAGGCGAGAATGAAGCACACGGAGGCACAACGGGTCCCCGGTCAATCTGAAGCCTGTTGATGATTGATTCATTGACTGCCACTGCTCAGTGGTGCACAGATTAGAAGAAGAGGGTGAGTTGAAAGATCTCTGGCCTTATGTGTGTGTGTACTTCAGCCAGCAGGTGTAGCTGGGGGCCACTTAGCGTTCTCTCTTTGCTTCCTCTCTTATTGCTGAGCTTTCAGTTCAGCCTTGCGCTCTCAACCATCAACCCGAACTGGATCCAATGGTATATCGGGGCGCATATCCTCTTTTTATTACCACTGGCTCAGAGCAGCTCCTCCAGGTGAAGGCTGCCAGTTTCGCCCAGCTCTCTGCTACTTAAACTCGCTGCTCCTCACTGTCGTAGCACAGTAGAGCGCGCTTCATACGGCACCCAAGCAGGAGTTGTGATGTCAATGAAACAAGTGGGCGGATGTGAGTGCAAACGACTGGGCCTCCTGGATGTGGTCTCCCTGCTCTGCAGAATGAATTGTATACAGACAAGGACAGACTACGAAAAGGCTGAAAGGGCATCGCGATCTTCTATTTATCCCATTAATACCTACAGGAGTCCGCGGCTCAGGGGCAGAGCGACTCCTTTTCGGGCTCCTACTGCCACGTGCCTAAGTGCCCTTGAGCTCCACAGCAGCCTGCTGCTCCTAATGCTGATGATAATAATGATGATGTGGATCAAGATGGGTTAAGTGCTCAGATTTCATGTCGGTACCCGTTTGTTTATGATGATTGTAATCACGTGCTTGATGATAGTTTGGTAATCAGTCATTATTTTAGGGAACATCATGATTAGGTCCTAGATTACATTACATGTCATTTAGCTGACGCTTTTATCCAAAGCAACTTTCAATAAGTGCAGTCCGTCAAGCTCCTGAAGTTTGCGGATGACACCACCCTCATTGGACTAATCTCTGGTGGGGACGAGTCCGCCTACAGGTGGGAGTCTGACCATCTGGTGTCGTGGTGCAGCCAGAACAACCTGGAGCTCAACGCTCTAAAGACAGTGGAGATGGTTGTGGATTTCCGGCGGAACAGAGCCCCACCCTCCCCCATCACCCTGTGTGACTCCCCCGTCACTATTGTGGATTCCTTCCGTTTCCTGGGCTCCATCATCACCCAGGACCTCAAGTGGGAGCTGAACATCAGCTCCATCACCAAGAAGGCTCAGCAGAGGTTGTTCTTCCTGAGGCAGCTGAAGAAATTCAACCTGCCAAAGACGATGATGGTCCACTTCTACACGGCCATCATCGAGTCCATCCTCTGCTCCTCCATCACCGTCTGGTACGCTGCAGCCACAGCCAAGGACAAGGGCCGGCTGCAGCGTGTCATCCGCTCTGCAGAGAGGCTGATCGGCTGCAATCTGCCGTCCCTGCAGGACTTGTTCGCTTCCAGGTCTCTGAAGCGAGCTAAAAAGATCGCGGCCGACCCCTCCCACCCCGGACATAAACTGTTTGTGCCCCTTCCATCTGGCAGGAGGCTGAGGTCCATCAGGACCAAGACCTCCCGCCACACCAACAGTTTCTTCCTGTCGGCAGTCGGGCTCATCAACAGAGCCGGTCCCCCACTGACTGACTATAACACTCCACCGGTCACTCCCTTCACACTGCACATGTCACTTTAACTGTCATTTTTCACTTTGTCGTCACTCGTCACTTTGTTACTTGTTGTTACTTAGTGCACTTTATGCTTAATGTTTTATTTTAAATATTTAACTTTATTCCCTTGTTTTATCCTAACCCATAGCCTTATTCTACTAACCCATTGCATTAGCATTTCATTTTACTTTATTTTATTACTTGTGCACTGCTGTCTTATTGTCTATTGTTACACTGTCTACTGTCAAGATTCCGACACAGATCCTCTCCAGGTAACCCAGTAGGTGCGGCTATCAAGGTTGGATTAGGGAAGGGAGAGAGCAGATCCTGAGACACCAAGTTCCCGATGGGAGGAATTAAGGATCTGGTGGTTTACTGTGTCAAATGCAGCAGAGAGGTCTAGAAGGATGAGGACAGAGGAGAGAGAGAGGCGGCTCTAGCAGTTTGGAGTTGCTCTGAGACAGAAAGGAGAGCCTGACTGGTTCTAGGAGTTCTAGGAGGTTGTTACGGTGGAGATAGGAGGAGAGTTGGGGAAAGATCGCACGTTCAACAGTTCAAGAGAGACCGGTCTGTAGTTGTTTTCTTCAGATGGGTTTCTTCAGGAGTGGGTTAACTCTTGCCTCTTTAAGAGAGTTAGGAAAACAAAGAGCCTGGTGGACACAAGATATTTGCTTGTCTTTCAGAACACATGTTTTAGACAAACATTTTCAAACTCCTCCCACGGGCTTCGATGGCCATATTTCTTTGGTACCTAACTAACGATACCTTGAATGATGATGTCGTAGGTAATATGACAATATGACATTTTAGGCTTATACAGGTAGAAATATTTTTAAACATAAGACCCCATATTGGGTCATAGCGCCACCTAGTGACCTCAGGAAATCAACCTAATCACCTGATCTACATGAAATATACACGGTGTGACCTCCTCGTGATGTACAGCGACACTATGTGTAATTTGTGTGTGTGTTCTCCACATAGTGGACACCGGATCTACAAAATGTTCAATGCATCATTTCCAGCGCCACGGACTCCACACAGGAAATACCATTTGATGCTGTGCACGCGGTGATTAGCAGCTGCATCGCCAGTGCCCTGATGGTGAACCTCCGTGTGAGAAAAAGCAACGATGCAAAAACTCTCTAATATTTTTACGCAGTTAATATATATAGGAAATAATTCATCGTAATGGATGGAGCTCTTTCCCCATGGATAGGAGGTCTAACAACAACACACGTTTGAAGTATATATTCACAGTATTTTGTCCTATCCTTCTTCAGACAGGGACACAGCTGTGTGAAGGCCTTACGCTGAACACTGTGCAGCATGAGTGGAGGAGTTGGGGGAGCGTGAGTGGAGGAGTTGGGGGAGCGTGAGTGGAGGAGTTGGGGGAGCATGAGTGGAGGAGTTGGGGGAGCATGAGTGGAGGAGTTGGGGGAGCATGAGTGGAGGAGTTGGGGGAGCATGAGTGGAGGAGTTGGGGGAGCATGAGTGGAGGAGTTGGAGGAGCATGAGTGGAGGAGTTGGAGGAGCATGAGTGGAGGAGTTGGGGGAGCATGAGTGGAGGAGTTGGTGACCTGTCACCATCGTGTGTAGCAGAGAGAGTGAAGGGCAGCTGGACCTCCTGCTCAACCCTCACTCGGTTCATCAGGAGACCATGAACGAGCAGCTTCCAGGAGTGACACATGTGGAACAGAGCGTGCTCGGTCAAGTGTCCCGACGTGATGAAAGCGTGACTACGATGTCAGTCCAGCCTATTTAAACATGGAATCTGAAATGTGAAAAGCTGGAAACTAGCCGGTGTCGCCCAGTCACAGCGGGGACTCTGGCTACTTCCTGCACCACAACTGGCAATACAAAGGTGTGTGAGCGTTCCCAACTTTGAGTCCTCCTCTGAAGAAGCAATGGCCGTAGGGAATTTAAAACGCAACAATAGTAATCGGTGCCCAGCATTCAGACATGATGCCAACTGACACTGATCATTTTGTCCCTTTTGTTTCTACTCTGTCTTCTCATATGTGTCTCTGTTTTCTGTGACGCGGTATGAAAAATCCTAGTTAACCTAGAACAAGAATGAGGCGTAGCAGAAAACCACGAGCATGTGTTAGTGATTCACATTTAGAGGCTGCGTCCCATCTGCACATGTACTTCCTGGTCCCTGAGGACATCATCTGCAGGAGACATTCAGCTTCAGCACTCTGATCATTTTGTTTTCTTTGTTGTTTTTCTGGTGATTTTTTAGTTTTACTTCCAATTTCTACTTTGTACCCGACTGATTGGACTCGAACCGACATTGTGACGTAATAGGACGCAGTTTTAAACTCACCAAAGCTAAGCGAAAATAAACCCGCTGCTCTACCGTGCATGTGACGCACGTGAAGGAGAGCGGAGGCCGAGAACCAGCTGTAAAAAGCACTGGGGAGCCTTCACCCACATTTAGGCCTCATTGTGTCTCTGAGTTTGGGCTGGCTGGCAGCTCGGTACAGCAGACATTCATCACGTCCAGCTGTGGGACGGCCCCCCGCTCCGCTGCTGGGGGCCCTGTGTGTCTTTTCACGGGCTGCTCTGGTTGCGTCGAGCAGTGGAACACCGTGCAGAGGAGGACAGTGAAGATAGCAAATAGGTCAACGTAGGACAAACCAGGGGAGAGTGGGAGAGAAGGGGACTGTTCTCTCTGCTCTCATTTCGCGAGGGAATTGAGGCTGAAAAGAACCCAAACGTAGGTGGAATGATAAACAACTGACTCGGTGCCGTCATGCCCTCTGTCAAGTCATTAGAGCCCCGCAGTCCCTCGTCCCCCGTCTCTCAGTGGCCTAGTTGGTCCACGCTGAATGGCTCTTTATCAGCTACTGGAGGAATGAAAAGCAGACATGTCCCCTTCAGGACAACTTGTAATAACCTTTGCCTTTTGACCTTTCACACACCCACACGTCTGCTCAAAGCTTCACTTTGATTTCAGCCTTTATATCCTAACCCATATCCTGGGTTGGGGGGGGGGGGGGGGGGGGGGGGGGGGGGGGCAGTCACTGCTGTCACCAGTCTTGGCAGTCTGGAAGAACGAGTATGGGGCCATAAGAGGAAGGGGAGGAAGTCATGGAGAGAGTGTGTGTCCTGTCCCACACACCCGGTTCTAACCCTGCAGCGTGTGTCTCTCTCTTTCAGCTCTGCACGAGTTCCCCACAGACCTGTTCACCCACCAAGAAAGAACCGAAGGAGCCGTGGCCCTGCATGTCCTGTGTGTAAGTGAGCCCTGCTTTAGTCCCTCCCCTCGTCCTTGATTGGCTAATCTTCAGTCCGCGGGCTGCACTTCTTCGTCAATTAGCTTTCAATCAAAGTCCTGCTGATCCTGAAGCATCAGATGTGGATTAATACAATGCTGGAAATAGTCCTCACCCACTGCATGGCCCGGCTGCAGGGATGCAGCTCCTCTGCTGTCGCTTCACGGGCAGAATGTTCCGGCACAGACGGACCCACGTTGTGCAGCGCCGACGGTCTCTGCGGGCCGACTGTAACGAAAGCTCATCCAGCAGAGCAGCGTCTCCGGGGAACCGAGCGGCACACAAACAGAGCACTAAGAACTCCCAGATGGGCCGAGCTGCCACACTCACACCCAGCCCCCCCCCCCCCCCCCCCCCCCCGAGTTAGCTTTCCCCAGCAATGCAGGGTGAAACGGAGGTTACTTTTTCTAGGGTACGTAGTTGTACTTTTCCCCCTTTATAGATATGAATATGTGAATTGGACATGGCCGTGTCACAGGGATTCCCTGGGGTTCCTGTGGCTCTCGTCCAATGAGGCACCAGTGCTGTGCCTTAAACCGAACCCCCTACTGACTAAACACCAACATTGAACAATATCACTTTGGGATCAAGCTGAATTTAAATATCCCAGCTGTCACTCCAACTCGGCTAGCATCAATACTCGTTAGACCAGATCTGTTCTCAAAGGCCACACCTCCACTATGACCTTGTCTGCATGCATCATCAAACACGCACAATCATACGTGTTACTCACATGTTCACTCGCCGCAACATCTCCACCTCAATTCTCAAGGTTACATGCAGTTTTCGGGATAACCTATGAACTTTGACCCTTACTGTGCTCCCGTGCTGGTTCCCCCTGAATGAACACATCTTCATCTCACACCAACACAGCCAGGTGTGTGGCTCAGTCTGAGAAACTGGTGTAAAATAAGACTCAATAGGAAAAAAGCTTCTTCTTTGAAAGCTTTCTTCATTACAAAGTGAAAAATATTCTCTTCATGTCCTTTGTTCACACATTCCCCGTCGGCCTGTCATCACTACCTGCCATTGTCTCTCTCATCTCCAGTCCGTCTGTTTCTTCTACTATGTGGTGTCAGAGTTTTTTTAATCTCTTCTGCATAACACACCAGGAAAAGAACCCATTAAAAAGCTTTCACACGGTACATTTTTACCGTCTTAATGAATCCTGACGTTTCGGAAGAAAACTTTTATTTTGTAGTGAATTTATCAAACACGCTGCCTGATCTTTCTACTGTTTATTTATAAAATTCCTAAGAATACAAATCCAATATTGAGAGGCTTAAAGCAGCAGAATAAAACACGTCAAAGAGGACGTAGTGAGTACTGAGTCCAAAGGACACGTCGGCTCCCAGAACACTGCTGCCTCCATCGGTTCCCTGTTTCGTGTTATCATGTGACTCTGGTGACCCTGAACCAACACACACCAAAGTGGTGTGATGCAAGGCCCCCAGTTCCCTGATGGAAAGGACTGCCTGACAGCAAGGTGCAGCTAAATATAGCATACATATGTCCATTCTGTCTAAATATACATTACTTGCTCCCGTGCTGGTTCCCCCGTCTGTTTCTACACATCTACTGTAGAGAAGAGCCTCAACACATCAACGCTGTCTTTGTGTGAAGGTAATTCAGAATGTCCACCTGAACGCTCGGCTGCGGCTTCATAATACCGCTGTTCTTTAATTCGGCCCCATAGTGTTGGTTCCAGGTCCGAGGTCAGAAGCCGTGTCCATGTGTTTATCCAGGGCCCACAGGAGAGACGTGGGAGGTGGTAACCAGCTTATTAGAAGTAGCGACGCATCCTATCTGATCATATTTTCATGCTCTGCCTCTTTCTCCGCAGACCATCTACATGTTCTGTGCCCTGGCCCTCGTCTGTGACGACTACTTCGTGCCCTCGCTGGAGAAGCTGTGTGAGGTATGGATGTGAGGATTCAACGGTCCTACGCGCTCGATTTCAGATCTTTAATATGAATTTGTAATGTTTGATATTAAAGTTTGTAGTCTTTATTTAACAAAGGGACAGCGGTGATGTGTTGAAGTGTGGTGGTACGAGATCCTTCATAGCTGGTGTTTTACTACAGTAGATTCATGATGACAGAGTAATGTTCTGATCCAGACACCAAAAAGGATTAGCATCAGTTTAGATGTCTGATGTATTCAAGACATTTTCACAACTTAAATAGATGTGACGTTCTCCCATCAGGCTGTGAGCCGTGGTTATAGTGTACAGCTTTCTATCTAACATGGAAAATAAAGCGACACAGCTACTCGTCATACATGTACCACCTCAATCAACCCAATACTAAAGCAATACTGTGCTTTTGTTTTTCGTCTTGCAGCGTCTCGACCTCAGCGAGGACGTAGCAGGAGCGACCTTCATGGCCGCTGGCAGCTCGGCTCCTGAGCTCTTCACGTCCATCATAGGTATTCACCTTGATCCAAGACATCAGGGAGGAGCAGAAACCACATTCATACAGGCCAGAATAGAACAATATCAATAGAAACAACCAGCATGTCTGCGGATGAATGCTGCACAACAACCACATCAACTGTACACACTCTAAAAAATTTCACTGTAAATTAACGGTATTTTACTGGCAGCAAGGACGCCAGGAATTTATCGTTATTTTACGGTATAATACCGTAAATGGTTTTTACACCATGTTACCGTAAAATGGATTACTGTATGTTACCGTAAACTTGAACAAATTTTACTGTGAATTATCTGCAATTTACTGGCAGTCAACGCTAGTAACTTACTGTTTTATTTACAGTGCCCTACCGTAATTTACGGGATGTTGTCGTATATTGGATTACAGTTTCTTACCATACGATTACTGTTTTTGTGTTGTAAATACCAGAATGTTACCGTTTACTTATAACCGTATACTTTTGCATTTAATTCCCCTCAAATTAAAGAAAGAAAACCAAACTCATTTCGGTCATAGTGGTTGGAGTTTATTAGATGCCTTTAAAACAAAAATGTTCGGGATTTGTAACCGAGATCAAAACATAAAATATGCCCCATTTATACAATAATAAAAAAATGAATCAAAATCATCAGGAACAAGGTAAACTAACTGCAACAATACGCTATGGAACACTTTCAATTGACCGCGGCTAGCGTTCTTAATCCAGTGCCTCTGTAAAACAAACCAAAATAAATATTTAGAAACACTTTCATTGGTAAAATATTAAAATTACAAAGATGAGGAAGACAACAAGATGTAAGGTAGGAGAATGTTAATTATGCTAGGCAAATAACACTTACCAACGTTACTTGGAGAGACGAGGCAATGAGAAACTCTTCTTCTTCGTCTTTTTCGTTTACTGGCAGATCGCACCAACTTAAAGGTGCATAAACCGCCACCTACTGCACTGGAGTGTGAGGCCGATTACCTCCCTTCTATATCCTGCTGTACAGCCCCGTGTTCCTAAGAAAAAGAAATACTGCCGTCATTACTGCCTCCTTCCCTTTTCCACCCCCAAGCACCCCACCTAAGTCCCAGCCCCGCTTTGTCTCCCTGACACTACCATACAACACCACCCTCTCCTTATCATACCTCCCACAGACAAACAGTACATGCTCAACTGTTTCCACCACCTCACATCTGTCACACAAACCTGTGTCATGTTTTGCCACCACTCTCAGCGTGCCATTCAACCCTTTGTGCCCCTTAACCTACTCCACACTACCTCTTCCCTCCTGCCCCCCATCATTCCCCCAACCTCCTTCACTGACCTATTTATACCCCGGAAGTGCCTCCCTTTACCACCTTCACCCCACTGTCTCTCCCACTCCGCAATCCCTGCTTCCCGTATCAACGACTTAACCTCCCTGCGCCCTAACGACACCCTTACATCCACCTCAGTCCTCCTTACAGCACTCTTTACCCCCATGTCAGCCACCTCATTACCCTCCACTCCAGCATGCGCAGGAACCCAGCAGAACCTCACCTCTACTCCCTGTCTCTCCAACCCCAGCAATATCCCCATCAATTCTCCCAATAGGTCTTCCCTGTCAGACCTACCATCCATAACTGCTCAACACTGCTGCTGAGTCTGAACATATCAGCACCCTACATGGTGTCACATCCTCCACCCATCTCAACCCAATGATCATAGCCACCATCTTTGCTGTGTACACCGACACATTATCAGTGACTCTTTGACAGATACTCACACTGAACTCAGGAACATGCCCTCCTGCACCCACTCTACCACCATTCACTACCTTAGATCCATCAGTGTACAATGAGAAATGTTGCACAGGTGTTCTGGATGAACTGAGATTACGCGTCTGACGTCACGTTCAGGAGCAGTCGGTCACGATTAACACTCAAATGGGTTTTAGGCAATGAACACCTTCAATAATACAAATATTTATAATGTTTACATTCCAACCACTGAAACGACAGCGAAGGCAGCGCATGGGATAGGGATGGTGTGCTGTGCAGCACAAGGTTGGCGGTTCGAATCCTGGCTGCTCCCCGAACCAAGTTGAAGTGTCCCTGAGCAAGACACCTAACCGCCAATTACTCCACATAAAATTATGTCAAACCATGGGCGTTTTGGATAACAGTGACAGCTGCATGTATAGTAATGTCCTGTAAGTCAAAGTCATCATCGTATCTCATGAGATACCATCTCATTATGATGACTTACAGGACCTGTTTTTCAGTGGCTGACGTGGGCTTCCATACATTAACCTACAACAGATGTAGATGGATTGTGATTCACTGCACTTGTATGTGTATTTCCACCACTTCATAAAATATATGTAACATGCAGTTGAATTACGGTGGTCTGCTATTATTGTAAATTGACAGCTTTAACTGTTTATTCATGAAATTGGCCGTTAATTTACAATCAAGGGATGGAAATTTAACTGTATGTTACAGTTATTATGACATACTGTAAGATACCGTTAGAAATGCACCGTAAATTTACAGCAATTTGTCACAGTGCTTCACATCCCTGTCAGTGCAAATGGAATAGAATATGTATTTAAAAATGAAATGTTTATACACGTATGATGTGTGGTTTCTTTTTAGATGGGAGGGAGAGACAGAGAGAGGTAGGGTTGAGAGGAAGAGGGAGAGATAGAGATAGGTGGCATTCCTGATGGCATTTGTGACAGCTGTTTGTCAGCTCTGTGCTGCCACTGAAAATGTCAAGTAGTGTACAACACATCATGTGTTCTCTCTATGGAGCCCTGATGCTGTGTGTGTGTGTGTGTGTGTGTGTGTGTGTGTGTGTTTGCTCATCCTCTCCTCAGGTGTGTTCATCACCAAAGGCGACGTGGGTGTTGGGACCATCGTGGGTTCAGCTGTCTTCAACATCCTCTGCATCATCGGTGTGTGTGGCTTTTTTGCCGGCCAGGTATGATGTCACAGCTACAGCTGATCCTCACACTGACCTGCTGGCATTTCAAACTGTGAATGTCACCTTTTAATATTCAGCCAAAGACCAGAGTGGGACAAAGCACCCATGTGTACTGTCTGAGGAGCAGGACACCCCACACACACACACACAAGTTGATTTATGCATGCAAGAGTCCATGAGCCCAACTGCACCAGGATACGGCTTCATTTGAAATGTCATCTACATGATGTAGATTTTATTCAAGTATTTCATGCTGTGTCCCACCCTCAGGTTATCTCAGAGATCTCATATTTAATGTGACCTTCTGAAAGAACAAAGTTCAGGATTAAAACGTTTCACTGCACACTTTTTATGTGGGAGTTTCAGGTTGAGGGAAAGCGAGCACAAGAAAACATTCACATCTTTGATCTGCACGTTGCTCCGCCTCCCGGCGGGAAACCATTCCACAGCTGGGAGTGTCTCAATGAAGATGTGATCTCTGGCCCTCCACTCACACGTAATGGAGTGTGAGCTCTGTGTAGGAGAGGGAGAGGGACAGTGTGACTCACTGCATCGTGTATTTTAGGATGGTAATTCGGTAACCCTGTTTACACCACTGCGGTTCAGTTTCACAGAGCTGCATTCAATCCAATTGATTTTGTACAGCCACGATTTACAGATTTGCCTTGGAGGGCTTAACAATCTGTATACAAGCAACATCCTCTGTCCTGAAACCGCCCCCTCGGCACAGGAAATACAAAACCGTCACCGGGGAGAAGGGGAACCCTCAGGGGGAACGGCAGAGGAGGGATCCCTCTCGACCATGGATGTCATGTTAACAGAATGAACAGACGTAGAAATGATTCAAATATCGAGCAGTAAACCAGGACCACCACAGGAACAACCACCATCAGATATAACCACCATCAGACGTGACCACCAAGAAGATTTATGATGCCAGTAATATGACCAATGATAACAATGATTGTTCAGCGGGTGTAAGCGGGACCGTGGCAGGAGAGAAAACATAAATTCTCCAGATAGAAGCTTATCTAAGGGCTGGTCCAGGCTAACCTGAGCCAGCCCTAACTATAAGCGTTATCAGAGGAACGTTTTAAGCCTCATCTTAAATGAGGTGACTGTGTGTCTGCCCCCCGGACTGAAAGTGGAAGCTGGTTTCACAAAAGAGGAGCCTGATGACTGAAGGCTCTGGCTCCCATCCTACTTTAAGACTCTAGGAACAATAATCTCAAGGAGAGTCTCGGTTTCCATTCTCCTCGCTCTGATTCAGGATTTCTCTCTCAGTAGTTCTCAGTGTTCCTTCACGCAACGTGCTCTCTTCCCCCCTTCTCTCCTTCTGTTGAGGCCAAACTTAAGTCTGGCCTCAATCAGGTGGTCCAACCACCTAAACCTTGGTGAGTGGTGAGTCCTTCTGGGAGCTATAGTTGTTGGCTCGGCGGACATCTTGTAGGAGGGATGATGCTCCTTAAAGGGCAAGTAGCACCCATCTACCTCCTGGCCTACTTGATACCAGAGCAGGCTTACTATCAGGAAGTTGTTGGTCATCCTGGTTTGATGTCCTTCAGACATGCTCGAAATCTAACTCGCTGGCTTGATCCATAGATACAATTGAGTATCGTCTGCATAAAAATGAAAGTTTATGCAGTCTATTCTGATCAAAATTAGAAAGTATATATAAATGTAGGGCGGCACGGTGGCGTGGTGGTTAGCACTGTCGCCTCACAGCAAGAAGGTCCTGGGGTCGATTCCACCCAGTGGCCTTTCTGTGTGGAGTCTGCATGTTCTCCCCGTGTCTGCGTGGGTTCTCTCCGGGTTCTCCGGCTTCCTCCCACAGTCCAAAGACATGCTCTGGGGATCAGGTTAATTGGTGACTCTAAATTGCCCGTAGTTGTGTGAATGTGAGTGTGAATGGTTGTGTGTCTCTGTGTAGCCCTGCGATTGGCTGGCGACCAATCCAGGATGTACCCTGTCTATCGCCCGAAGTTGGCTGGGATGGACTCCAGCCCCCCCGCGACCCTGTGTGCAGGATAAGTGGTTTGACAATGGATGGATGGATGGATGGATATATAAATGTAAATAAAATTGCTCCAAGACAGAACCTTGTGGAACTCCGTAACCAATGTTGGTGGTCATCGAAGCCACCGAGCACCGCTCACAGACACAAACGCGTAAGTTTCCTAATTAAGAAGAGGTTTAATTACAGCTACCTTGAAGAACTGTGGTACACGTCCTGTCAACAAACAGCTGCCTCCAAGGTTCCTTCACCCGAGGACAGATTGGCACTGGTTGAGGGCAGAATACTATGAAATTCCTCTCTAATTTGTTAGAATGTTGTCATTGAAGTTTTTTAAGTAATTACTACTTAGGCCAATAGGAATACGTGGCTCAACAGAGTATGAACTCTAGGGAGGAGACGTGTAGCTATTAGACTGTACAATATATATATATATCTTCCTATATAAATCTTCCTATGTCTGGTTTCTTTGCAGGCAGTGAAGCTCTCTCATTGGGCTCTTCTCCGGGATTCCATATTTTACACCTTTTCTATCATCGCCCTCATTGCGGTAAGAGCTTAGTTACTCAGGAGTACCTACTGTGATTCATTAAAGGCCTGTTTAGGGTATGAATATGTCCACACATGACAACTAACAGATCCAGTCCCCTCTGTACCGGTCCTAGTACACCATGTCATTCACCAAGCCAATGTCGCACATGTAATGAATGACACTACTGAATGGGGTTATTTTGCTAATACTATCATTTTGACACCTTATGTGTACTGCTTATGTGAACATGTGGATGCTGTGATCTGTGACCTCATGAGCGCTTTCACTAACCACCTCTTTTCTTCTTGTCTCTTTAGTTCATCTACGATGAGAAGGTGTGCTGGTGGGTAATCATAAACCACGACTAGTATGTATACAGTGAATTAGTGAACATTGAGCTGACCAAGTGTCTGTGTGCAGGTGGGAGTCTCTTGTCCTGATTCTCATGTATGCAGTCTACATCCTCATCATGAAGTGAGTGTCGCCACCCCCAGTCGGCTGATTCGCTGCCTCTGGTTGTAAAAGCTGTTTCCCCCGTCTTCCTCGTCTGTCACTGCCAGGTTCAACGGCAGGGCGCATCGCTACTTCGACCGCCGGAAGGGGGGCTCTGGGAATCTGTCCAACGGGCTGACAGGAAGTACCGATTTGGAGGATAACGTCTCGTGTGATGCTACGGCAGTGCTGTTAAAGAAAGGTACCCGCATCTGCCGTGCGTCACTCGGGGCTGTGAGCCTGAGCCGATCCCCAGTGCACACCGACACGGGCAGACATATAAGGCATCCGGTTGTGTTCCACCTCCAGGATGAGACAGGGAGGACGACTTTGTGGGTTGACCGTAGAGATTCTCATGGTGCTTTTGAGCCACCAGACCCCGAGTCCCACTCTGACACTGGGCACATCAGTAAAGTGACCACATTCACGTGACATCTGGTTCTGCTAACCGTGCCGGTGGATGTGTCTGCCCGTGAATCCTCCCCGGGTTCCCCACCAGAGATGCGCCACCAGAAAGGTGGAAAGGGAAAGTAATTTGGGTCCTCCGCTGTAGAAAGAGGGACCGTTTTCGCCGCCCAGAACTTCCACGGATTGCTGTAGTGGTCTCTGGGATCAAAGCTAAAGTATAGCATCATAACAGAGAGGCACAAGATGCTGCCTCGGGCCTGTGCTCATCCTTCTAGCCTACGGCTTTCTTCAGCGCGGCTAGCTCCGTCATCTGCGTCTGATTTCTGCAAGCCAGCCGAGACCGGACCATTGGCCCTTTTGATCTCAGCAGAGGTAATCCCTGTGTGGGGAGAGACCAAGCTCCCGTCTACATGCCAGTCTCTCTGACAGGGTTTTTGAGGGATCTGATTGGCAGACGGCCTATTGCTGTTGAGACAAATTATCACATGAGCCCCCTATGGCTTAGAGCTGCACCTCTCCGACTCTTATCAGTCCTGATGCCGAGGGTGATACCTGATGGATCAATGATTAATGAATGAGACGTATGCCTCACTGCGAGCAAGGAGCCAGGTCAGTCATCTGCACAGTGGAAATGTTCCGGATAGCGACTGGGTCGGTCTGCAGTAGCACACGGAAGCAGCTGAGAGGCCGCTCTGCATAATCCATCACTCCAGCGTGTAAACTGGGTTCAGCGGCCCCCAGCTGTCAATCGAAGCGGAGTCCCTCCCCCCAAACACACACACACACGCTCATACGTTAAGACAGGAATGGTGCAGGAACAGGAGTTTTATTGTTTTTTGATAATAATTGGCTGAGGTTTAATTGTGCTTAAAACAGCATCAGCTGACGGTGTTTTTTTTTCTTGTTCTCCAGCTAACTTTCATTGTAAGCCGTCGGTGCTGATGGTGGACGAGCTGCTGTCTGCGTACCCCCACCAGCTGTCCTTCCCTGAGGCCGGCATGAGGATCATGATCACCAGCCATTTCTCCCCCAGAACCCGCCTCACCATGGCCTCTCGCATGCTCATCAACGAAGTACATGTCCTCCACACACAATAACAATGGGGTTATTTAAGAGAGTCTGAGCACGAGGGGAGGGAGGGGAAGTGATTCTAAGACACCTGTCTGCAGCAGACTGCAGTCTGGACGTAAATCCACAACAAACAGGAAGAAAAGAACATCAAATTCTACTTCAACAAATAAAAGAAGCTCCTCTTCTTTGCATATAGACAAATGGAAAGAAACTTGAGTAGTTAACTGGGACTCACCAATACCATTGATCCTAAACCACAGCTGTGCAACACGTCTTATGGAAGTATTATGGTCGGATAAAAGAGTGTGTGTGTGTGTGTGTGTGTGTGTGTGTGTGTGTGTGTGTGTGTGTGTGTGTGTGTGTGTTCCTTTCATGTGGTCTGTACTTATGCTCTATCATTTCCCCCAGAGACAGAGAGTGATCAACACCACTGAGACTCAAGTCAACCGCATCAACAATGGCGACCATGATTCCGCCGCCAGGGCTCAGGGGAGGCGGGGTCTGGGGAACGGGATGGGTGGAGCTGAGCAGGGTCCGAACGGGAGGTGTAGGCTTCAGCGCCTGGAGTCCGGGAACAGGCCAGAGGACGAAAATGAGGACAATGAGAACAACGAGAACGACGGGGAAGGGGAGGGAGAGGATGAGCACAGCGGCCCCCTGGCGCCTTTCAAAGTTCCAGGTAAAGCACAGAGGACATTTTGAAATGAAACAAATAAGTGCGTGTTTTTAAAGAGCCGAGGCCGTCACCGTGTCTGTGTCCCCGTCCCTCCAGCCGGGGTCTTCAACAAGCTCAAGTGGCTCACGATGTGGCCGCTGTCCCTGCTGCTGTTCCTCACCGTGCCCAACTGTGCCAAGCGGCGCTGGGAGAGATGGTTCATGGTCTCCTTCTTCACCGCGACCATGTGGATCGCTGGCCTTTCATACATCATGGTCTGGATGGTCAGTCCCATCAGTCCGCAGCCTCTTTACGGCAGTGAAAGTGTGGCCACAGCGGCCGGATTACAAGGAGAGGCAATGAGAGAGAGAAAGACCGCAGCGTTCCCAAATTTAATTAGAATATTTAGTAAACTTACTTGAAGATGTGTTTACAAAATGTAATACAACTGTTTCAAGGGGAGAAATAAATAAAACACGTTTTTTATAGAGTTCATTTATTATAATGCAAATAATTAAAAACAAAGATGGAATAACCCTATTTTTGTTTGATCGGGGGGGGTGGGGGGGGGGGGCAGAAAAGGTTCGGGAAGCGAACGATGGGGAACACAGACCCAAAGATCTGTGAGACTGCGGTTGCTCGTAATCGGAACCTCCTTTCAGATGTTTCATTTGTGGTCTGCGTTCGATTATTGTCGTCTTCTCCTCATCACATCACGAGCTACGCCACTGCGTCCTGAGCGAAGCATCTCAGAGGTTCCCCTCGTAGCAGACGAGGCTGTGAGGAACCTTTTGTCGGGTGCTGTATCTCCCTGCCGAGCCACACATGAGGAGTAAATGTCTGCTTTCAGGTGACTGTGATCGGCTTCACGCTGGGCATTCCGGACGTCATCATGGGCATCACCTTCCTAGCCGCAGGCACCAGCGTCCCAGACTGCATGGCTAGTGTTATAGTGGCACGGCAAGGTACACAACCACACACACACACACACACGCAGGAGGCGGAAACGACGGCGTACTGCTCAGACGTTGACAGTGTTGAACCTCCTCGCCTCAGGTCTGGGAGACATGGCCATCTCCAACTCCATAGGCAGCAACGTGTTCGACATCCTGGTGGGCCTGGGCCTGCCCTGGACTCTGCAGACGCTCTGCGTCGACTACGGCTCCAACGTGAGTGCCGCGGGGCTGCGTGCATGACAGACGGACGGGGGGGCGTAGGGCGGAGCGGGGGGGGGGGGGGGGGGAGATCGCGCTGGTGGAGTAGGTGTCATGGAATGTGTGTTGTGACCTCCTCAGATCTACCTGAACAGCAGAGGACTCATATTCTCCGTTGGACTCCTGCTAGCCTCAGTGTTCGTCACGGTGAGGAACACTTTTTTGTTCATTTGTAACAGCGGCCTTCTGTGGTTCTTATTCAGCCTTTCTGAGACATGATGATTTATTCATGCGCAATAAGGACATCGGATGAAAGCGTTCAGTCATTATTAAATGTCTATTATCATCAACAGTCAATGGGTTGGTATCTAAACCAAAACTGTATGTATATTATCTGTTTATAAATGAGACGTGACAGACAGCTGGGATAACGTCAAACAGGGCGTCTACTGCTGGAAAAGATCCTTCGCTCATCAGAGGAGGTTAGGAAAGGAATCAAGGATGTACTGGCTGGGAAATGAGAAAGGCCTCCAATCATAGACCACCAAAGCAAAACCAGGCCAGCTTGTTAGTAAGTGGCAGAGAGAAGCGGTCCTCCAGTTAACCCCAACGCGCTGCCATTAGCTCCACGGGCCTCTGTTGTGCTGCACCCGAAACTCCACCCGCAAGTGGAGGTGCAGACCAGGCCGTTATCCAGCACCTTGCTTCACTCGTTTTCAATCGCGTCCCTCCGCTCTCCCCTTCTGTTCTCCTCCACCTCGTCTGTCCCTGCGGTCTGCAGGTCCTTGGCGTCCATCTGAACAAATGGACTCTGGACTGGCGACTGGGCCTGGCCTGCCTCGTCCTGTACGCCGTCTTTCTGTGCTTCTCCATCCTCATCGAGTTCAACGTCTTCATCTTCGTCAACCTCCCCATGTGCAGAGACATCCACTGAGCTCCCCTCGCGCTCCTCTCCTGCGTCTTCTGCTTCCTCTGGTCGATGGAGGAAACCTCGCCTGGCTTCCAGTTTCTCTGCGCCTCCAAAACAAGTCCCACCTTTTTGTTTTTCAAATAGAAAAATGTGTATGATTTACCTTTTGGTGTGATAGAGCAGAACTGTAGATAGTTTGTCGGGACGGGACAGGAGGCGCGTGGAGAGAGAGAGGGAGACAGACGGCCTCCAAATGTCTCGCGGAGCCAAACGTCCGTCTGGAGGGAAGTGGGCTGCAAGGACTCCACTGCTGCTGCTACTGACTGGAGCGACGGGGGGGGGGAAACGCTGCACTAGGACATTCTTTGTTACTCTTTGTAAAGGTTTGGATATAAGCACACCCCGTTTAGGTATTTTGAATTCAAACCTGGCATTCTCTGTGTGTGTGTGTATATGTCTATAAGCATAAGATTAGCCGATACACGGGACCACTGCCTCAGGCTGGCTGAGCCCGATGATCCGGCGACGTCATTCTATAGTTCACTGCGGTGTTGTGGTCCAGATGTGTCCCAGCATGCTGTACTCACAGGTCCACTGTAGCTTTGCACCGACAGTGTGACGTTTAGCACGCGGCTCGCGCAGACACACGAGGGCTTCGTGTGATGACACAGACGCATAGGGAACGGACATCCAGCACTGTCACTTTACAAACACTATTTTATCATTGTAAAGCGTCTACAGGTACTGCAACATAGAACTACTGAATTTAAAGTTCCCTCTAGAAGTAAGATCTCGTGTACATGTTTAAGAATCCGTTTGAGTGTATTAATTGTTACTTCTTAAAGCCAAAAGTATTTTTAGAATAGGAGTATGAATCTTAGATTTGGACTTAACAGTCTGCTTGTGTGTGTGTGTGTGTGTGTGTGTGTGTGTGTGTGTGTGTGTGTGTGTGTGTGTCAAAGTCTCTAGGGGGAAGGCAAGACATGACTGCTACTGGGAAGACATAATCATGATTTATTTATGAATTAATTTATTCAAGGATCATGTCTGACCACCAGTCTCAGCCCTTTGGACGGACACGGTGTATTTACTGGAATGTACATTGTACTAAATATAATCCAAGTACTGGAAACTGGCTTGATGTTGTTTATATTTAGGAATAGCGCTTTATCAATTAGTTAAGTTTTGTAGAGTTTGGAAAGATGTTGCAGCATTTGTATATTAGTACAAACAATGGGAGTTGAGGGAAGTTTTAACTCTTGAGCCATCCCGTCTATTTGAGGCTCAAACAACTGCTCGTCTTGAGCCAAAAAAAAAAACCCACCCTTGTTAACAGCATGTCAACTAAAATGTAATTTAATTTGTAACTTGAAGGATTCTCATTGGGAACTGTCACAGTAAATAGAGTTTTTAATATCCAGCCACTAGAGAGCGCTGCTGAGCTGTGTGGGTCCTTTACCGTGTAGAAGGGGAGGAGGAGGAGGAGGAGGAGGAGGAGGAGGAGTGTCCCCAGGTGAAATATACATTCAGATACACACCGCTCGGTTTGCATGCTTCTTTCATTATTCCGATTATTTTGTGTGTAATTGAATGCATCTCCAAGATCTACGTATGTCTATTGGAGGCCCAGCTAATAACTGAGCAGTCCTATTGGACGTCTATGCTGTTGTTAGAATGTAGGACTACAACAGTTACTGTTTAGCTGATCACTGTCCTTTAATGCTCATGTCTTTGGGATTGTTTGTAAATCCTTATTTTGTGTTGACGACTTCTGGGCACAGTGATGAAGATGTCGGCCTCGTTCCCAGAGGTCTTCTAGCAATAAACTGATTTACAGAAGCAAACCACTTCTGCTTGTCTTCATGGGCTTGTCACTGCACTGATGATTAGTTTAACAGCGAGTTAGAAGTAGCAACAAAGCGAGCCACTGAAATGATTTATTTACAATAAAAAATGAAATGTAAAAAATCCCTTTGAGCACATTTTGCCTCCAATATTGTGACAATTGTGTGGGTGTGTTAAAATGGGCATCAAAGTATCATAGTGTGACATTCCACCACCTCTACCTCCCAGCATCAGCTCACAAATCAGAAAAAACAGTCACCAGAAAGGTGAGCGAGGTGGGCTGTAGTGAAGTGTGTGTATGTGTGTACATATATTTATTAGTTAACCGTCATTGATCGCAAATTATATAATTAAGAAGTAGCGTATTTTTCAGTTGTATTCACACTTGCTGTTAAAGCTAAAGCAGTATTTCTTGTAAATCTCAATTTAATATTAATTAAATTAAATAAAATAAAAAAGTATTAGTATTATTATGATTAGTATTATTAATAAAAGCAAATCTATTTGCCACTTAGGTGGTTTGGGCATCTGGTTGAGGAGGCCCCCTGGGCGCCTCCCTAGGGAGGAGCTGGGAAGAGGCCCCGGGGACGACCCAGGACTAGGTGGAGAGATTATATCTCTGCACTGGCCTGGAAACACCTTGGGATCCCCCAGTCAGAGCTGCTGGATGTGGCCGGGAAAGGCAAGTTTGGGGTCCCCTGCCGGAGCTGTTGCCCCCGCGACCCGACCCCGGATAAGCGGCTGAAGATGGATGGATGGATGGAGAAAAAGGCTCCAGCAGAAGGGGCACTTTTCTCATCCCGGGCAAACGGGCAGGTGCTTGAGCACCACCACGTCTATCTGTGCACGTGCGTGTTGAGTTTGATTGGTACAGTATAACATTGAAACTAACCGGCCAAAGACTTCAGCCAGCCGGGTGTGGCCGCCATAGCAGAAAATGAACAGGGAGGGAGTTGTTTTTTTGCAGTGGTGGTTTGCTGACGTAAGGGGTTGAGGGACTGTGCTTTTCCCAGCAGGTTCGGCCAGCTGCAACTGCCCCCAGTATCTTGTGTCGTCTGGTATCTTCGACTATAAAATCTCACCTTAATTCTGGTAGTTCTACCAGACTTTGCAACACGCAGACGTGGTCACAGAAAATCGAGTTTTAATACCCGGCCTCAATATTATCTGTACCTTAACCATGAAGCTCAGAATGAAGCGGTTTCATTGAAATACGTATTGCTCTTTCAAAATACTACTACACACACTAAGAATATTACTACAACTGATACTTCTACAACCATAACCAACACTACTATGAGTATTTCAACTGGTATTAAGGCTAAATGTACTCTTACTACTGATACTACTAGTAGTAGTACTAAAAATACTATTACGACCTAGTAGTGACACTGCAACTGACAAACTGCAAGAGTACTACTCTTACTACTATGATAAAAAGTACTACTAGTATTTCTACTCCTATTGATATTATAACTACTACTAATATTATTACAAATACTACTATGGCTAATAGTATTAGTATTCCAGCTGTTTCTACTGCTATTGATGCTACTGCTATATACTAAACCTACTATTACTACTTCTACTGCCAGTACTACTAATACCACAACTACAACTATAACTAATACTACTACTAATATTACTACAAACAATTTAAAACCTCTTTTTATTCCCCTTTTATTTCTGTATTTTTTTTAATCCATTTAAGGCAAGGCAATTTTATTTGTATAGCGCTTTTCATACAGGAGGCAGACTCAAAGTGCTTCACATCATAACATTTCATACAATAAAGTGAAATAAAATGCAGGAATTAAAAGACAATTAAAAACAGTAAATAAAATTATAAATTAAAATCTTATTTAAATTGTTTAATTAAAAGCAGAGGTTAAAAGTACAATGTAGGTAAAATTTAGCAGAAGGCGAAGCTGAAAATAACATTTTTCAGTCTTGTTTTAAACGTGGTCAGAGTTTAAGTCTTAAATCTTCAGGAAGTTTATTCCAGCTGTTTGTTGCGTAGTAACTGAATGATGCTTTCCCATGATTTGTATTTACTCTGGGAATCACTAACAGATTGGTGTCAGAAGATCTTAGTGATCTTGAAGGCTTATGTAGTGGAAGCATATCAGTGATATACTTTGGCCCTAAACCATGTCGTGATTTATATGTGAGCAGTAGGATTTTGAAATGAATTCTCTGACATACTGGGAGCCAATGTAAGGATTTAAGAATTGGTGTAATGTGCTCACATTTTTTGGTCATGGTTAGAACTCTAGCAGCAGCGTTCTGAACAAGCTGGAGGTGCCTGACAGTTTTAAAGCTCCTGCAACTTCTGTATTTTTTAGATAATCTATTGAAATTCAGCTTCTCCCCTTTCTGTATTTCCAGTTCTTTAAAATTATTTCAGCTTTTCTTATCCCTCTATTAACAGCAATGTTTTAATATTCATCTCTGTATTTTTTGCAATTTTTCAAATTAATTTCAGCCGTTTTCATTTCTGCTTTTTCATCAAATCTATTGAAGTTCCTTTCAGCTTCTTCCATTTCTGTATTTTCAGAAATTAATTTCAGCTTTTCTAATATCTGTAATTTCAGCGAATGTATTAAAATTTCCTTCAATTTTCTGTAATTTCAGCAATTTTCTGAAGTTCATTTCAGCTTTTAGCTTTTGTTATCGTATGGCCTTTTGTAGCCTACTGACACCAACTAGTGGTGTCAGTAGTAGTGCACAGAAAAAGAGAATGCCTGAAAGGCAACACAGCAACAGAAAGCTGGTTTGGCTCTATAAAACATAAGCAAGCTTTATCATTAGCCCGGCTACATTCATCTGGCATTAGCTACAGGATTAGTTAGCTCAGTTAATTTTGGTCCTTTTTGAGTTTACGTAAAAGAAAAAAAGTCGGCTTGTAAGTATTGTAAGTAAGTATATGCTAAAGAACAAAACAATCCTTTAATGAGCAGCCTATATTCCATCTCCCTCATCACTAATCTGGATTTCATAGGGACAGACAACTTAATGCTACGGTCCAACTTAATGCACTGTGCACACTGTGCACTAATCAAATGAGACACGGCCTCAGTGTCCCCTCTCTGTGTTTGTTAGTCTGTTATGCTTCTTCCTTTTTTCAGTGGATCTTTGCTCCCCAATATGTTCCCTCGCTATCCTGCATGTAACCGCCTGCTATTTTCCCAAATGACCCGATCCTTGTTTTTGGTTCCTGGTATTAATTTGTAGACTTTTTTTTTGACAACCTTGCTCTTCAAGATTGGAAAACATGTTTTTCACAATTAATCTACCCTTTGTTACCTGTGTAGCTTTGCGTTGTGTCTTTCCCCTGCTACCATTTTATCCTTAACATTCCTAAATGGTTCCATTACACTTCCTGTTTGTATTCTGCGAGCCCATTGGACAGCAGGCACTGGGTGAAACACATTGCATATCTTTCATCAGTGTTTAAATTGTGGGCTAAAAGCCATGCGAAGACACAATCCTGCATGCTATTATTTCAGTGCTAAACATCGATGACATGACCACAGTATCTACAGAAGTAGTGGTGTGCAGCATTGGAGCACGGCGTACTGCATGTGCAGGGGTTACCCTGCATTTTGTTCCAGACTTGACCAGCACAGCCCGTCCGTCTATGGCTTCCTTCACGTTGGAGTAACGCTGCTGGTGTCCCTCGCTGACTCGTTTGCGTCTGAGATTCGGGAGCTGCAGAAAGAGACGGTTCAGACCTCTCCAACAACTAACGAAGAGCCCACAAATCTACGAGGGTAAGGCGGCGCTTCCTCTTATCTCCAACCTGACTTAGTGTTGTTTTTATGGCGTCTGAAAGCTTTTTTGATGAGCCACAAGATCTGCGTTCTGTTGATTGTGATTTAGTTTGCTGGTGTATGCGAATGCCTCCAACCACTGGCACCAGTTTCTCACCAGCAGATGGCCAAAGAGTTCCACTCTCTCTCGACCGGCGTCTACCTGCAGTCCCCCCCCCCTCCGCCCGCTGTGGGGGGAGCGGGATTCTGCATATGACTCGTTGGGAAGGAGGATGAGCGTGTTGGACGGGCTGAGTCAAACCCATCGGGTGTAGCTGCTGCAGGCCGTCAGTGAAGAGGAGGCCGGCCGTATTCTGCTTAATCAGCCGCCTCAATCAGCCTCCTGGGGTGAGGGAAACCATCTGGATACAACTGCCAATGCGTCTGGACGGTTGTAGACCCCTTGTCTCTTTGATAACCCTCAGGGTTTTCTGGTCAGGAAGTCGGCCGCTCTGCAGAGGAAGGTTCTGTCTGTGCGTCTGAAATAGGATCCGACAGGATGTCCAGTCGGCCACTTCCCTGTCAGAGAGAGCAAGTGCGGTAAGGAACGTGATAACAAGCTCGTTTGGTCGGCTGCATCCTCATGAGGACCCAGCCTTCACGGTCTACGTGGGCTGGGTCCATTACCGGACTTAGAAAGTGATATTTCTCCCCTGCTTGAGCTCACTTTGATCCATTTCTATTCGTAATATGATATTATCTATAAAACCATCACAACCTCAGTTAGATATTAGTGATTCTCCAAAGTTTGAAAGCTAAGGCATTAAAGTGTATTTTCACCAATAACTACGTTTGGATGCAAGCAGACAATCTGCCTTTGAAACTAAATGCTGCTAAGTCATATCACACTGGCCAGTAAGCAGAAGGCATTGTAGGTTCAGTAAACCTGTCCTTACCAATCAGTGGAGATGTAGTATCTTCGAGGACAAATTGAGAAAAGATTTTGGCCTACTGATAGCACTACGTTAAAAAGTCTGGGATCAATTCATCAGACCTCATCCCTTAGAAACCCTCAATATAACAATCTATTTTATATTTGCAAATACCGGAAAGAGTCTCGCTGTCAAGCCTCTGTACTAAAAGAAAAAGACAGGAACCGCCAAAGTAAGTATAACCTCCTAAGACCTTGAACGTTTCTACAACATTTCTGAATGAATTATTTGAAATATTTAGTGTGGACCAGAGTGAATGAACTCAGTTTATCAATGAAAAGGCCTGACTTCTTTAATCATCCCCTGTAGTGACCGAATAAAGGCTCCAAATACAAACAGCCTCTGAGCCGCTACCACTGACGTGGGTCCATATTATGAATTGTAATCCAGTCAGTAAACGTTTTCTTTGTTTGCATCCTTTTCTCTCGAGGAATCTGCGATTTGCTTTGCCGATCTGTTTCGCCTGGTGGCATTTTACTGTATTAGCAGGTAAATAATCCGCCCATCACATCACCAGCCTGTGGGTTTAACTTACTGCCAAAATACAAATATTCATAGTATATAGTATTTCTAATCTTCTCCCTCGCATTCATTCATCTTCTCTTAGAGATGCCTTTTACACTCCAACTCCCAGAGGCCAACGAAAGAACCGGAGGAGACGGCTCAGCTATGAATAGTTCTGATTATTATTTAACTAGCCGCTGCCGGGTTCTGCAGCAGGTGTTTCCGAAAAAAGGACATAGTAAATAGTAAGGATACTTGTAGAGCAAACTCATTTTAGATTCTGCCCACTTTTATCTCACATTTCAACAGAAATGGTCTGCGAGCTACTTTTCACTCCAACTCATGGGTTTGACACCTGTGTTGTAGAGCGATAACGGAGGGACCCTTCTATCGGGATTCAGAGAAGTCTGATATTTGACAATACGAAGCATCTTTGCGGTTGCTGCTTGGAGGATTTAGGAATGTACACAGAGCTACGCTAGCGTGTTTTCTTTATGCTAAGCTAGGCTAACTGCCTCCCAGCTCCAGTGCAGCAGGACAAATGGCTCCACTTATTTCTCTAAACAAAGCAAGCAACAATTTGGTCCCATTCATCAAACAAAAAGTAAAGAGGCCAAAGTATACGAGACTGAAAGTTAGTTAAAAGTTAAAACGGCACTGTTGTCCTTTTCATCGCTGTGTGCTTCAACATGCTAACACTGGACTAAACAGGCAAACAGACAATGCAGACAGTATTTGTGTGTTCCTTCTGCTGAGCATTCAGGTCCGTTCCACGGGCAGCTCGCCTCACTTCTCTCTGGAAGTTATTCCAGGTTCGGCGTGAGTCAGCTTCCTGCAGTGGGAGCCTTGGACATTAGGCCCCGAGCTTAGTGTGGGGGAGGAGGAGGGAGTGGCAAGTGGAAATTGAAGCTACCCGCGAGCGCTGACACAACACGGGTACTGACCGACAGGAACAGTTGCCCTGCTGTGCTTGGACGTGGGAGTAACTCCACACCAGCCCGACATGTCGTTCCTCCCTGGTGGCTGTGATTCAGTAGTCCCATTTGAGTCTGTCCCAGTGGCTTGGCGGTAGGGAGTCGACGGCTGAGGAGGCGCTGCTGTAGCCAGAATGAATACAGCTGTTAGTGTTGTAACGGACACTTAGACGTCACACAACCTCCTCTGTGGCCCCGCCGGAGCTTTTATCAGTCCTAAGCATGCAATGAAATGACTGCTGCCTCCATTGGACGAGTTAAAACCAGCGTCCTTCAGCTGACCCATGCAGTCGTTAAGGGAACCTCCTCCTCCACTGGAACACCTCTCACATGTTGGTGAATCTGGGCACGCACATGTGAAACTCAAACAGCGAGCGTCTCGCCACTCGTGTCCTTTCTGCACGGTTGAGTCTCGTTACAAAAATGAGCCAATTCACAAAGACGAGCACTAAAGTCACAAATGGTTAACTTGTAGGGGATTTCCACCAGTGTTCTGGTTAATATGTTACAATACAATTCTGTTGTATTTGATTTGTGTTCTGTTGGCTTCCAATCCATGTTGTGCAAATCCGTTACTGTGCTGTGTGTGCTAACGGAAGCATCTAAAGCTTTGATTTGGGAATTGTTTTTGATGAATGTTAATGGTGAACATGCTTTATGGAGTGCGCTGCCTGCAGGCTGCAGTGTCAGGTGGTCATTGCTCACATGGACCCGCATGCAGTCTCCACACCCCGAGGCACTACAATAGAGATGAGTCACAGCCCTTTATGGCTGATGGAATGCAAAAGTTATGTTTCCATTTATAGCCCGCGGAAGTCATCCCTGGGCGTATGCTGCAATCCCCGCGGAGATATTTTAGTGGCATGATTAGTGGCCTGCCTTTAGATTCAATGGATGGACTCAGCAACACCAAAAAGAACTGCTTTTCTTTGTCAACAAAAGGGCAAAATGTCATTTGAATGAGGTCCACTTGTAACTACAGCTTAGTTTAAAAGAACTACAACTACCCCGTAGCTTGTAGACGTAAGGGAGAGGAAAAGACCAGCAGGGTGGAGGAGCTGTAGCGGCGTGCTGTGCCCTCCCACTCTGATTAGCATGGGCGACTCCCTCTCTGTCTCTGGCTGTGTGTCGGCACGCTGTGACTCTGGTCGAGCCCACCAGCAACAACCGGGAGAAGGACGGAGCTGAGAAATAGTTGTTAGAACGCTGTGAGTTCTTCATTTGTCCCTTTTCTCTAACTGGTCTCCTGGTTTTTACGCTGAGCCTTGAGGGGGGGGGTGAGTCTACATTCCAGACGGTTGATGTGGTTGTGTCTCCATTACAGGCTCCTGGAGCTCTGCCCTGTGCAGTCAGCGGCGCACTTCCTTCTGTCCCCGTCGTACCCTCAGCCCCCAGCGAACTAACGGCGAGAGGGAGGTTGAAGGGTCACAGCCGGGACACACCGGGGCTCCTCTGGGACACGGCACCCCTGACCCTGCGCTCCGATGCTACCCCGCCTTCTTTTCCTCTTGAGAGAAGACGTTCCAGTGGTCCTCTGTGCTTCGTCGACCCCCGGTTTCCCCAGACTCGTCGCCACCACCGCCGTGAGGACAACCGCCGTGAGGACAACCGCCGTGAGGACATCCGCCGTGAGGACATCCGCCGTGAGGACAACCCCCCTTGGTGCGTCAGGGAGCCCTGTAACGACCTGGACGATGAGACGTCATCCGTGAAGCCGCTCCGAAGCAGCGAGCGGCACGTGGACAAAACCCAACCAAACAGCAAATCACCGCCATCTCGCCCACGCCCCCCTGCTCCTCCCCCTCCACCAGCTCGCCAGATGCCGCGCCGGCGCCCTGCTCCACCCCCACCTGGACCGCCGGCAGCGACCACTAGAACTGAGAGCATGCCAAAAGCCTCTACTGCATCTACAAGAGCGCAGCCGTCCCTCAGCAGGCGCCCGGCTCCACCTCGACCCACGATGGGTTCCCAGCATAGTGGCCTGTCCAAAACCGCCATCTCACCAGCCCTTGTGCCCTCAAACCCGCCCTCCCCGAAGCCTAGGAAACCTGATCTGGAAGCTCACCGCTGCCACATTGCCCTGGACGATGAGACCATAGCCAAAGCTCTGTCCCGGGCCAAGCTTCCGCCCTGCCAGCCTCCACCTGCCCTCCCCGTCGGCATGCTGCTGGAGAAGAATGCTGGGAGTCTCTCCACTCCTAAGGAGAGGCTCAGTGACCTTAGCATGTCCGCTTCCTCCTCTGGCTCAATGGAATATGTGCACTCCCCTGGATTCTCCCCGGGTCCTATTTCGTCGCGACGCCTCACTCGTCAAGTGGAGGACAGCAGTGAAGACGAGGACGGAGAAGAAGACTTCGAGGAGAAAGACTATGGGGTCAGTCTGGAGGCCGACCTGGAAACGCGCTGCCGTCCGTCCTTCAAAGCGCGGAGGCGAAAGGTTGGGGTCAGTCTAAGTGCTGACCCCTTTGTCCTCCCCAGCGCACTAAAAGCACACCTCCTGAAGGTGGGCGGCATGCTGGGCTCCCTCAGGAGCCCTGAGAAGCAGGCGGTGAAACGGATCGCTGAGCTGTCCACGGACAAAGGCTCATACTTTGGCTCCTTGGTCCAGGACTACATCAGCGTTGTCAAGGAGAACCGAGGCTGTTGCACCTCGCAGCTGGATTTTTTGCAGACTGTCAGGCAGTTCATGACCCAGATGAAGGCTTACCTGCGCCAGAGCTCCGAACTGGACCCCCTTCTAGAGTCACTCATACCTGAAGACCAGATCGGTGAGTTGGCCTGAGAAAGCTGTGAAACCGACTCGACTCGGTGAAACCTCCTTGTGTGTGCTGTGTTTTAGACATCCAGTCTAAAGTCTTTTATTTGTTCCTTGAGGTCGAGATTATGAAAGTTAAAGTCTGCAAAGGTGAGCTACTCCATCAAAGGGACAATTCATTCCAATCAGATTATTGTCCACTTGAGTATTTGCATGAATGTGTAAGTGTCTTTGCACTCGTCTCACGTCCCTTGTCCATTGTAAACCATAACAGAAAAGCCTTGTTCACAGAGCAGAGGTCCATTGTGACTGACAGACCACCCATATGCACATTAAGTGTGTCACACTCAAACGTTCCCCATGGGATTCTATATGAAGACACTATGGAAATAGAATCAGATTGAACTCCTTTTAGAGGCGCTTGAGGCCTTATTGATTGTTTGAACGTGTCTCAAAGTAATTGTTCTAAATTCTTCCATGTGAAAAGAAACTATCTGCATTCCCAGAGAATGAGTTCAAATAGAGAAAGAGTGCAGCTTACGTCTGCGCTCTGTGTTTACAGGAAGGTTACAGCTGACAATGGCGGTGGTGGGTGGTTGAGACCAGACTTTGAGTGTTTGTTGAGGGGGGGGGGGCTGTCATTTCTGGGATGAAGATCAGAAAACTTTTTTATCACTCGTCCAGTTTGTTGAGGAACGCTTTGAACAGGCAGAGGGCCAAAGGAAAGGAGCCTTTCTGGAGGGAATCAGGAAGTCCGGTCAGAAAGTGTGTGTGTGTCCTCTGTGCTGCTCCTTGTGCACACATGAGGGTCAGTGGGGTCTCTCGGACCCCCCCCCCTATTCTTCCCTTCAGTTGCTTTATTCAGTAAACACCCACAACACTGTGTGCAGGGCTTTTATGCTATAGTGCAAATGCAGCACCCCCCTCCCCCTCGGCCCCCCCCGACCATAAAGTTAGCCATTTCTCCACAAGAGCAGGGTTCTTGTTTGTGCACGCTCGCCTGTTGCAAGCGTTTGCTTGTGCGAGCCGGAGGCGGGGATGCTGCTACGTGATCATTCCCAGTTGTGCATTTGCGACATGTAGACAGTTGAGGTAGGGAGGAGGGTATTTGAAGGCCATGTGTGTAGGAGGGAGGTACAGAGCAGGTCGTTGTGGAGGTCCAGCTGAATGGGTTCCAAGTTGGCTCCGTCAGGGTGGAGAAACAACAAAGCACACCCTGTTTAAATGTGGTAAAACCTCACTTTGAGGACAGTTATCACTTGGGTCACTTGAGGCTTCCAGTGTGTAGCATTTAAAGGGATGTATTGGCATAAATGTATGATAATATTCAGAACTATGTCTTCATTTGCATTCAAATCAACCTGAACCTGAGACTGAGTCCTCTTCAGAGTCCGCCATGTTTCTACAGCAACCCAGAAGGGACAAACCAAACGGGGTCTCTGCAGAGATGGTCGCGTTACGTTGTTAAGTGGGAGCATGACCCTGCTGGTGTGGGTGTAGCGTCCACCAGGTGGGGGAGGGGCAGACAGTGGCAGTCCCCATTACACCCTGCACACTAGTCCTTAATGTGGTTTCAAACCAGTGAAAGTGAAAGTGTTCATTTTTGGGACATGTCTTTTTTGTTATTGTATCCCTCCCTATGAACCTGTGTTTAATCAAATGAAGCTACAGATAATCGCCTTGAAGGATTTCCATGTCCACCAGAGGCCGAGACGTGGACAGTCCTAACAGGCACACTCACTGCGATGCTCTACCTCTGTTTGACAGCACCACATCTCCCATAGTGCACCTCACCAGCTGAGATTTAGCTTCTCAGTATGTAGTCAGCTGACTCCTGAACCCTGAGCTGACTGTACTTCAGTTGTGACACCTCACACTCTGGAACTGCACAGTTGGGTGTAAAGGTTTATTCCCCTGTGTCTACTTGTTTGTGTGAATGTGAACCGTGTGTGTCACTGTCGTGTTCTCCAGACCAGGTGCTAGAGAAGGCCATGCACAAGTGTGTCCTAAAGCCTCTGAAGAACGTGATCGTGAAGGCTTTACAGGACTTCCAGGTAAGCGATGAGTTGAATCTCCTGCTGGGTTTCTCCACCGTCCACGCAATCATAATCCACCAGGTTCCCACACTCACAAGAAAAGGATACATTCTCAGAAGAGGAGATGAAGGGGCATTAAAAGTATCTGGTCCTTCCTGGTGACCTCTGTGGTTCTCCACAGGTGAGCAGCGGAGCTGCACAGCAGCTGAGGGAGAACCTGGCCGTGGTTAAGACCAAGGGGCCCCAGGAGATGGGGGCGGACGGCGCCGTGCCTCCTGACCCCGAGGCCATCAGCAAGATCCGCCACAAGTTCCTAAACATGAGGAAGATGTACTCCCCCGAGAAAAAGGTGTCACTGATGCTGCGTGTGTGTAAACTCATCTACACCATCATGCAGGATAACTCAGGTACGGAGAAGCGTCCCCCTGCATGGCTCAGTAAAACGGTTATGCCTTTTTGCCCCTCTTCACAGTGTAGACATGCAACCTCCTCTGTGCGTTGACCCTGGCAGAGGAAGTCTCTTCTCTCAGGAGCATTAAATGTTTGTGAACCTAATTCCTCAGGTTGTGTTTAAAGCGCTGACTGATCTGCTTCCTCCCAGGGAGGATGTTTGGCGCCGATGACTTCCTGCCCATGCTGACTTATGTGTTGGCTCAGTGCGACATGCCTCAGCTGGACGTAGAGATCCAGTACACGATGGAGCTGCTGGAGCCGTCCTTGCTGCAAGGAGAAGGTAGGTCCCGTTGGTCGGCTCCATCTCTCATCCATGACCTTCTTGTCATGTAACACCACAGAGGGGCCAGGGTCAAACGATGTCATGTCATTCAAACTGTATTCAGAGAGAGGCGTCTTTGCCTTAGACAGGAAGTAGACAAACTAAAGCTCAGATGAACACGTTGTGAAAGTGCTGACCCTGATGAGGACGGAGCACGAAGGGCTAGAGTCGTTAAACATGTCCATTTTTATGTATTCATATGAGTATCAGAAGTCTTGACCATCACTGTCACGTGGTTGTGATGTGAGGTGATGATCTATAAGCCTCTGTTCGTCTTAAAGCTGCCCTTCAATATTTTCATAGAAACACTGGATCAAAATGACTCAATCGTCGGGCTTTTTGAAGTCTAATATATATTTTTGAAGTCTTTTTTTTGTTTGCCTTTTCTTTAAGTGCTACTTTTATTACATAATTGAGTCTTTTTTGCTTTTTCTTGGTTTTGTCACAGGAACAAACGGCCCAGTTTGAGTCCTGTTCGCTTCGTAGCTCGGGTTTGTTTTTTGAAGTGACTCTTTCAGAGTGACGGTAACGATAGCACACGGAAAGCTAACATTAGCTCAGTGTGTGTGGAAGGAGCAGGGTCGAGCTCTTTCTTATCTATTTACATTTCCATTCTCACCAGTCGAAGGTTGTGCTTTTTTTTTTTTAAATGTGTTTTTAAGTTTGACAGTCTCACTGAGGACGAAGTACAGCTACTCACAGGGTACGATCCATGACAGAGTTTAAATTTGGAAAGGTTCAGCCTAAAGCACTTTGGAGTGCCCCAACCGTCACTGCAGCATCTTCATGAGGTGACTATTGCTACTGCAGCACCATGGTCAGCAACTTCCCCACTGCTGACGCTTATTGGTACGCGCTGCTCAAACGAATGCACAAGACGTTGAAGACTTTTCTTGTGATTCTGTGGTTTTTGTGACACCGTGGAGGACCGGGTCTTCTCAGCGGAGCCGACTTCTTTGAGACGCCTTGAACAAAGGCCGGAAAGTCCTTTCGACATTGACAGGAAAGTCCAGCGTGTTTGATTTGTAAAGGTTGGCGCAGGTTCAGAGGATAAAAGGAGGCCGACTCCTCCCAGAAGGAAATATTTTCCTCTCTGCGTCAACCTGTCTGGAGAAATTCTCCCATGAGCTTCCTGTACGTGCCAAAGTACGTAGTGTTTTGTGTGTGTGTGTGTGTGTCCTTGAGCTTGATTGCATCCTGATATGATTAGTTTCGATTCCAAAAGAGGAAGTGTTTACCTCTTGCCCTTGTAAAGTCCACTGGTTTCATTTCTACATGGCGAGCTCAGTTTGGGTTCCTTTTCTCAGGGGGCTACTACCTGACCAGCGCGTATGGAGCCATGGCCCTCATCAAGAACTTCCAGGAGGCTCAGTCGTCAGAGGTCCTGAGGTCTCAGGTCAAGAGCACGCTGCACCAGTGGCACAAACGGCGCACCGCCAGCCGCGCAGCGCAGTCCGTCGACAACTTCCAGGTATCACACCTGACCTGAACCCGACTTGAACATCCAGGCAGTGAGTTGCACCGGTTCTTAAAATAAAAGCCAATAATCCAAACGTCCCGTTCAGCATGAGCGCCGCTACCTTTCGGCAAACACAGGACTTGTTTTACAGCACGAGGAGCCACACTTTTATTTATGGCATTGTGGGGAGAGCGCCCTCTGGTGGCCCGTGAAACCAATGCATGGGATTGTTTTGTTCTTTGGCTTTCACTGCATGTCTTTTTTGCGTGTCCTTCATTGTTTATATTTCCATCACTTCCAAATGTTGACGCTGGACTTTATGTCCCCCCCTGTAGGACTTTCTCCGTGTAGCCCTGCAGGAAGTGGACTGCACGGCCAAAACCCTCATCGTCCACCCGCACACCACCACCGAGGAGGTGTGCGCTCTGTGCGCTTACAAGTTCAACATCTCGGACCCGGACTCCTTCGCACTGTTTCTGGTCACCACGGACACCAGCCAGCAGCTGGCCCCGGACACCCACCCGCAGCGGATCAAAGCCGAGCTCCACGGCCGGCCTCGGACTCACAACTTCCACTTTGTCTACAGGAACCTCAGCCTCTGTGTCCCCACCGTCCTGCACAACGGCAACTGTCTTCCAGTTGAATAGAGTCCTTATCGGTACTCGTGCTTTGTGGGGGGGGGGGGGGGGGGGGTCAAGACTGGCTGTTTGGGTGAGAAGTGAAGTAGGTTAGGTGCTATTAGGTGTGTGCTGGTTTGCAGGATGTACGCGAGATTAAAGCAGAGGTCATACGGTTTAATATTGCATTTAATGTTACCTTACCTACTTAACTGCTGCTGCCCTCGTTGCCTCCAAAAGGAATTGAATCGACTGAAAGCTTGGAGCTAAGATCCTGCAATAAATAGACTTTCATTAAGAAACAACAAAAACATCATGCTAAAATGTTAAATTAACTATTTTAAATTATATTTTATTTGTATTGCTCTTATTAGATTTTTATGCAATTGCTGGTCAATTGTAGCTTGCATTTTATACTATTATATAATTATAATTTCCCAGCACTAATAATATTTCTTTAAAGGAATCATGTTGACTTAAATTAATATATCAAAATTTCATTTACAATTGTTTCCATTCGTGAGTTTGAAGCTGACTGGAAATAAATACAATCCTCTCAAACATCTCATTTGGTCAATCTTTATTATAGAAGGTATTGTTTTGCCTGCCTGCTATTATAGTGTGTCTCTAAAATGTTGTCCACTTACATTCCCATCCAGAACAATACAACAGACATGAATAGGACGTGCAGAGGGTCCTGCTAAGCGTGAGTTTTTGCTGTGATGAAGGAAACGTGATTTGACCTGATTGGTCAATAATGTACAGACATCAGACTCAGGTTCCTGGTACAGACACACGTTCACCGTATGGCATTCTGGAAGTGTTGCCACTGGTCACCATTCACTGGTCTGAATCTCTGCCTCCTCATTGAGCACAGAGTTTCTTCTGCTGACATTAATGGCTCCCCATCAAAGCAGAAGATGTTAAATCATATACTGATTGTTTGAGGTTGCTCCAATTTAACACAGCAAAGCCTAAAAACAAACTATCCGCCAGGCCTTCAAACCTCAGATGAAAAGCTTTTGAAGTAGCAGAAGCAAAGCTGATACGACCTTTTGACCTTGAGAAGTTGAGGAAGAAGGGAAGCACCTTTGCCACCAGCATCATTGCAGTTATGGAAGGAAATGACTACACGGTCCTTCTGCCTGTGGCCACCTGAATCCTCGAACCCTGCTTATCATGGCCACATAACAACCCCCCCCCCCCCCTGCACACATGCTCATCCGTAGGATGAAAATACACCAAGATCTGCCTCATTAAGGAGGACGGGACTTGGTTTTGTTGCTTCAGGACTGTTCACTAAGCAAACTGCATGTCAGAGTTCCTCCATCCAGTGAGATCTTTACTCCGTGTTGCACCAGGACCTGCATGCACATGCTGAGCTCCGCATGAGTAATAACCTTCTGGGCACGAGTGGGACGATCAGTCCACTTCATCCGTCAATCAGCGTTTTACAACGTTTTACAAAACAATACTGGTGGTGCAGTAAGGAGTGTTCAAAGAATGCATAAATGAATGTTTTTTGATAGAAAATGTACTCATTGTATTGATTGAGCAGGAGTGTCCAAACCGTGTACTGTATACAAAAATATAAATATTTACAGTTACAGCATTTACATGTATAGATGTACATATATCGACATGTATACAAATACATACACACTTATATTAACAAATGTCCAGTTGGGTTGTTGTTTGACGTCACATCCTAAACCATTTTCCATATTTCCATCCAGCTGTGAAGTGTAACAGCTTTGAGAAGAAGTGATAATACCCCTAATGAGAGGGACACCATGCGTTTCTGTATTATCTGTTTTTATTCTAATTTGGGAACAGACAGGAAGTACAGTTATCAACCAGCAGACGTGTTGGAAAAGTACAAGTACATCAAGTACAGCTTTGAGCACAACAACAGGAAGCAGCAGCCTCTCCTGGGCAGATGAACTTGTTCGGGTCCTGACGTGTCGGCAGCGTGCTGCTTCCTAGGAACGGTTGTCACTATTCACAAATATTAGTAGCAATCACTGACCGTCCGGAAAAAAAAGGCTCTCCATCGTGTTGTGGTTTGCTTCTCCCGTTACCATGGAGACCCTTGGATAGTTCCTCTGCAGTCCTCCATGAAGCAGCGCTGGTTTTAGGCCTTGGAGTGGCTCACCCAAAGGCTGGGCCTCTTCCTGGACTAACCCTCCTATGACTTAGAACGTGCTTAGTATTTGAATTATTGTTGGAATGCATTAAGCATAGTGTGCTCTCCTTCTACCTTCTCCAATGCCAACATTTTAAAATATAACCCCTCAATTTTACTGTAGTGTTTGTGATGAGGTCTATCGATTAATAGTTTGAAGGACAAACATTCTGCCCCCCCCCCCCCCACACCTCCAACAACTACTAATATCCCTAGTACAACTAGTAGTGCTACTTCAATTAATACTGCTAATACTGAAATTTAGCTTCTCACATTTCTGTATTTTCAGCAGTTCTTTAAAATAATTTCAGCTTTTATTATGCCTGTATTAACAGCAATGTTTTAATATCCATTTCTGTTTTCATTTTTTTGCAATTTCTCAAATTTGTTTCAGCTGTTTTCAGCAAATCTATTGAAATTCCTTTCAGCTTCTCCCATTTCTGTATTTTCAGCAATATCAAATTAATTTCAGCTTTTCTAATATCTGTAATTTAATTCCCTTCAACTTTCTGTATTTTCAGCAATTTTTTGAAGTTCATTTCAGCTTTCAGCTTTTTGCATTCCAATGCATTTTCAGCAGGAAATGCATTTTCTAGTTTATTGCATTATTGTACTTTTTTTAAAACGATCCATTCTATTGCATCTGCGGGATTATTATTAAAACGTCTCTGTGCCACAAAAAGGTTTAAGAGGTCCGAACAGGAAAAAGAGAACAATAAGATTACTTCTCTTCGGGACAAACACCTAACCCTCCAGTGCGGCGCCACGAAACGCGGTCTCAAGAAAGCATGACAGAACAAGCCGACTGGATTCAGGGTGCTAATTACTTGAATAATGTTTGCGTCTGTGAGCTCTCACACAGAGACGCGTGGCGTTGTGGGTAAACGGACGCTGAGGATGATTTGTGAGGATGATTTGTGAGGCAGCATCAGAGGCGTCCCAAGGAACTCGCGTTGTATTAAACAAAGTGTTCTCTCCCATCTCCTACAATCATGAATAACGATCTCTTCGATGTGGAGAAGGTGACCAGTCGTGAGCTGTTCATTCGCCCAATATTCATACAGCCCGATACTGAGTAACGTACTAAGACCCGTCTTCTACAAATGACATCACCGTTCAACACAACTGCATTGCAAATTACAGATAAGATATCGCAGATAAGTTTCAAAGAGTTGACATCGCGAGCAGGTGAGGATGGAGGACCGGTCAGAAAGCAGAGGACCTTTACCAGGACAATGTTCGTCTTCTGTCCTTTTGTTGCATTTTGTGTCCTGTTTCAAAACTGTCTTCATCTCAAGCCAAAACATTAAACTTAAAACTAACACAGTAGTTTGGTTGCCCATAAAGCTAACAAAGTATTTTGTTAATTTTCACTTCAGAAGGAAATATGATTCCCTCAAAAACGTAATGAGTGAGAACGTCCTTTGGGAAGGGACATTTTCCAATGGTCTCTTAGCGTAGGAACATTAGTGTGCCGTTACATGAATGACCTGTGTGTTACTTTTGAATCCAGGTTTGAGCTACACTTCAGCTGGGCCTGTGCATGCATCAGCAAATGATCTCTACCTCTTTACGATACTCTTTGTTGTTCGTCTCATGCTGCTGCTTCATCTGCTCTTCACCGTCTCTTTTATTCCACTCGTCTTCCTCATCTTCTCTCGTACCTCCCTCTGGTTCACCTTCCCTCTCGTTCTCCATGGCTGTCTTCTTCCGGTCTCGCAGGGCGCAGGGCAGACAGTTTGCCAGGAAGAGGACAGCGCAGAGACCGAGCAGAGAGAGGACGGCACCCACTCCGACCTCAAGCTCTCGAGCTCCTTGACCTTCCGCCTCCTCCTCCCGCTTTCCGTCTTTCTCCTGGCTGGGGGAGAAGTACACGGCGCCCTCCTCCTGGCTGGGCGTCAGCATAGCTCTTTCCAGGTTGTTCCGACTGACCATCTCTCCGTACCCCACCTGGTTCCAGCGTATGTCAGATGTCTTCCCACTGGTTTTGTCATAATAATCGCTGTTTACATTCTCGCTTTTGTCCTCATCAAAGTTTGATGCATAGATGCTGTCGGATTCATCCGGCGCGCCTGAAATGTCGAGTTCAAACATCTCCCCATCATCGTCCTTATCCCCTACTGGCTGCAGGAAGCCCAAGTCTAGGTTGACTCTTATCCAACCAGATCCCTTTGCCAGCCTCCTGGTGCCGCTTCCTCCACCGGTGACCGTCCAATCCCTATCGCTGATGGAGTTGGAGGCGATTGGCTGGTCCGTGCAGGTAGAAACCAAAAGTTCTGCAGGCAGTAAAGGCCCGCCTCCATCCCCTTGGGCAAAAATACGTGGGCTGGAACCGGGCGTCACAACAACCACGGACTCAGCCAATGAGGAGAGACGTAAGAAGAAGGGGAGGTCACTAAAGGAGGAGAGGAGGGAGGCGGTGTCATCGCTGAATTGGAGCCAGACACTGATAGAAGCTTCCTGCAGATACACAAAGGGTAATGAATGGGAATAAACTTGGGTCTGAAAAGTCTTCTCAAATGTTTCACAATGTCAAGTTAAATAAACAAAAGTTAGCTAATTTAATTGACCATAACTCCACAGAAGACCAGGCCTTTACTGCTCTTTTTCTCTATCTTTTTATACTTTTCAGTCATAATTCTGCAAACGCCTCCATTGTTAAATATAATAACTAAACTAATAACCACACAACATATTTCATATTCATCACTGAACATTCATCTAGAAAGAAGGTGAAGTGTCTGCCATCACTTGCAAACACTTTTGTTTGTACCAGGAAGAAATTCGATATCGGTTGGTAAATTGTCCCATCATTCATGCACCGTAGGCACAACCTTTGAGATATTCTGATTGACAACCTGCTCGACCAATGAGCAACTACCGCCGCAATAAGTCACCATAAATCGCCAGTCAGTCACCTGATGATGGTTGTAGAGGATGTTGTAGGCAGTTACTGTGGTTGTTACAATGGAAGGATGCGTTGGGTTGGCCGTGACTGACATGCCGAGGCCACTGACCACTTGCACAGACAGGTCCCCAGGAGTTACGGGGTCAGAGGTCACAGTGATGTCACATCTGCCCAGCACGCCATCCCACTGCTCAGAGACGATCTAAGAGAAAGAGAGCGTGGAGGATGATGATGATAATGGTGATGCCCAGTTGGGTGGAGGTGTTCAATGGGATAGATATGCATCCATCACTGACATGGAGCGACGTCTTTCCTGGATGTAAACCAATCAGGTCGTTGTGGGCGCCAAGGGAAGCCACTCGAGGGTCCTCTACTCTCAGCCAGTTACGGACCAAGTCCGTAACATCCACGAACCAATCAGATGAGCCCAGGAGGTGTGTGGTTCTGCCATAAGAATCCTGAGCTGTGAACCGAGTCAGAACCTGAAGAGAGGAGCGTTGATACACCGGCACACACCTGAAGAGACAGGATGCACATTTTGCCTGTGAGAGCCGCTACATTGATGTTCTTGTGTCGCCATCTGTTCGAAAATCGATCCAGCAAACATATCAGGTTTCCTGTGGGAGTTTATGACCTCTAGTAGAGCTATGGAGCAATTTTCCTCTGAGTTCCACATACAGATAGAAATGGGTTCTAAGATACACCTCTAGGATACACACTCAATGCTTTCACACCACAAGTAATTGACCGAGAGGGGTGATATTTAAAAATCATCCTGCAACATTATATTGCTTATCCAAGGAACCCCAGGGCTGAAGATTTGGATTCAGAGTTGGTGCTTCCAGTCTAGGTTTGTCTTCTCCTAAATATGTTTACTCAATATGTCTGTTACATCTAAACCTGTTGGATTGTGTTTCTTTGTTGCTGGGGTCTGTTTGGCCGGTTTGTGTTTTGAACTTTTGAAAGCCATGCCAGACTGATGATGGCACTAAAAAATCCTATCTTGTCTACAGCGATACAGTGAGGAAAATGTATTCAGAACATCACAGGGTCACAAAGAGATTACGTTGAGGCTTCACAAGTTTAATAGTGTAAAAGACTCTGTGTCACGGCCTTTCTTTTAAATCTATTCATGATGGCCTTCTATTTAAACACCTTTGGAGAAAAGCTACAGAAACAAGGTATTGCTCTACTGCATGAACTATAAAGACGCTAAACAAACCACAATGAAGACACACTGGGGCCGTGTCCTACCCCGTCTTTGTGAAGTGGCTCCAGCCATCGATGGCGTTGAGAACGGGGTCTGATAAGGACACTCGCAGGGGCACTGAAGGAGCCCACACCTCCACACACACGGAGCCCCGCAGCACACCCAGTAGAAACTCCACCTCTGCACAGGTGTTACCCAGCCCCGATTCGCTGCCGTCCACAAACAGGGTGGAACAATCGCTGGACACCTGTGGTATGAAGGACACATTCAGAAGACAAGTGGGGAAGACTCCCATTCAACTGGCAGTTGAAGGACATTATCTATTAGGCCTCTTTTTTCATTTTCAAATGTTGATTGTTTCGTTTTTCCTGACAGAATCTCGACTGTTTTGGTTCATTCTCAGTCTCGTTAGCCTCTTTCCAGCGGCAACAGGCAGTTAACACAAAAACAAAGTTAACACATTTCAGACTTAGAATCACTCTGATGGACAAAAACATGAATACTCACTATGAATAATATTGCTCTCTGTCTGGTGGTTGTGAAAAAAACAGTTTTCTTAAACATTGGCGAAATAAACTTGATCATTTGAACATAATTGAACATGATTATACACTACGTCTCTTTGGGGTAAGTTTCATTTTAACAAAAGTGTCCCTAAAAACAAGAGGCCCCAATTTCTGAAGAACAAACTCTTCTCTTATTGCAACTAATAGTATATTTGTATAATTTCCCCATTCCAAATAAAATCTTAAATGATTTGAAAGTGTCAGCCAGCCCATACCAGCCTATGCCTGGGAAGTTAGTTTGCTAGTTACTTGTGATCAGAGCCAACGTACAGCAGAATTCTGAAACAATCATAGCAACCGAATTGACAACCGAATTGAGATTGAGAGCGAGTCTGTGAGCCCAAGCTGCCATACAAACCTTTTGTATTCATTCAAACCCAACGACTGGGTCTTCAGTTCATGAAAGGGTGTGAATAGATAAATTACATTTAGTGTACAAGCGACTTGATCGATCAGAAGACTAGAAAGGCCTCATACCATTGATTGCCTTCAGGGGTGTAATAATGGTGTGCCGGAAATAACCGGCCCGTGTCAAGCTTAAACCACAGTCTACATCTGATGACTTAATGAGTCTTGGACAAAGGTGATGCTATTCTTCTGGACGTGGCTACCACAGTGAAAGAGCAAACGTATATCGTCAGACTGATCCTTTGACAGATTGTGTTGCACCTTGACAGTGTTCTCGTTGGTAGAGTGGCACGTGACTGCAGACGTGACATCTGACACCTTTCCATCATGGTCTATGGCCAGCACAATGACAGGAAGTGACACTGGCTGGTTGGTCAGTATGGCTGTGTTGATGATCATGTTACTCTGAGGCAAGAGAAATAGAAAACAGTTTGAAAAGATCAGATTGGATGAACATTTCAAAAAGTGTGCGGATGAACCCTGGATTGGGATTAAAATAATGACTGAATCGATGAAGTACCTCTGTGATGGGGGTGATGCTGAAGATGTGTCGATCAGCAAATGAGAAGATGCTCACTGCTGCTCCATGTGGCCACGGGGGCTTTACATGCCCGGAGAACTCCACCCACCAGTTAGCAGACACCGTCATGGCCACACCAAAGCTCCGCCTCAGGCCGTGGACGGACAGACACACCACCTGCTGTAGTGACGTGGGACTGCAGGGCAACAGAGATCAGAGACTGAGCTGCTAGCATGTAAAGATCCGTCACGCTTTCGACTGGTGAAAGTATGATCCACTAAGCAAATTGATGGTGAGTACAAAGAGGCCCATTGTGGGGGACAAAAGTTACTTTAAAGCCATGGCTGAGCAGCTTTTCTTTAGTGGCTTAGAGACTATTTAAACAACCCTGACTCCTGGTCTGCTAGCTCCTGGCCTGACAGCTCCGGGTCTGCTAGCTCCCTGCTAGCTCCCGGCTAGCTACCAACAAGTCTCCACTCCAGCCGGCCAGCAGGCAGCTTCGACTCCGCCCAATTAACCGTGGAGTCATTTGAGGAATACCCAAAGTGGTGTACGAAGACATGAGACACATTCCTATATGAGCAGTTTAGTGAGTATGTTGGCTAATGTGATTGAACTCTTGACCTACTTGTGTGTGTGCTTGTGCGTGCTGTGTTTGTGGCACAGGATGGAGACAACGTCATGTTTGGAGCCGTGGTTTTTCTCCAGGGTCACTGCCCACAGGTCAGAGGTCAGAGTTTTCTGGGCCACCATCGACACCAAGCCTTTTTTCACCTTTAGCCTAAAGAGACACACAGATTTTGCATTTAAACTTTCAGAGTGGTTGGTAGCTAGCGCCCCAGACAGCTTTTTAAGAACGTGAAGGTAGTTTTTGTACTGGTGTCATTTTGTGTTTACCTTATGACAACAAGCTCACCACTGAAGTTAGCTCTCAGATTCAAAGACACTCGGATGGGCTGTCCTATCACGACAGGGCCCCTGTGATAGCGAATCATGACATGGGGGTCCAGGCTAAGCTCCTCCTCTTCCTGCGTGTTCAGACATGTTTCTTCTTCTTTGGTCCTGCTCTGCTGTCTCTTTTCCTCCTTCAGAGTCACTGCTTTGATATGGAGCAGCTGCCTCTGGGACTGAGCTGCTCTGTCCTCCACACATCTGGATTGACGGACAATACAGTGCCTTGCATAAGTACTCTACTCGTACTCAAAGGGGGTGAGTGGTTACACAAGGAACAGATCAATGTTGGAGGATGCCGAAAAGACATTGATGGTGGTTGTCCACTCACATACCCAGGTGGTGTCGGATGTAGGTCAGCCACGATGTCGGAGGACGAGTAGTAAAGCTGTATTTGGTTTGTGATGGGAGCCCGTTGGTATCTGAGGGCCCATGGAAAATGGCCCTGAATGCCCTCATCAAAGCCTAGAGGGTATCTGAAGGAATGCACACATTTATGGGTCACACAGGCAACGGATCATCATTATCAAACCATATTAAAACATATAGGTTTGCAGCCAAATCAAAGTGTATAGTTCACCTTTGGTGCCTTAACTCATTTCTTTCCAGGGCTTGTTCAAACAGACTGAAATATTTTTCGCTTTGAAAGAGGCACAATGAAATCGTTGCACCAAGCGCTTCGTAAACTATTACGATTTTCTCCATCAAGAAAGTTAAATATCTGAACTTGGAAATGTTCATAACATCTGCCTGAGTTAGCCCTTCACCTCAGCGAAGGGGAAGACCTTTGCAGATGGTTGGCCGCGTTGCCGCGACGATATCCCCTCCGCTGCCGTTCTCGGGTTCGCATCCAGCGGCGGTGGTAGGGGTTACTGGGCCACTTTTCCATATCCAGATGTGATTGGTTGGTGTGTTGATTCTCGAACCAATCCCTGGGCAGCGTGAGAGTTACAACGCAGAGCCCTAGAGGGGGCTGGAAAACGGGACAGATGGATGGACAGATGAGAAAGGGAAGGAGAGCACTGAATAAATGAGAAGGATCCGGGGAAAACACGAGGAGATCGGGTGAGGTCCTCACCTGTGTGATACACGAGGCTTTGTGCTCCTCAGTCTCCTTGAATGCATGCAGGGTGACGCACGTCCCTTGGGTGCTGTTTTCACCTCGCTTGTGAAACAGTGTCCTCACCCTGAACCTCATGTGCCCGCTCTTATCTCTCTCTCTCTCCACATGCTCTGAGAGGAGAGATGCTGACAGAAGAGGAGCGAGAGGGAGGAGAGGCTCTGATAGGAGCTGTGGAAAATGAAAGAGGTATGTTGCTAGTTAGCGTGAGCATTTTCAGTTGACTCAGTCAAATACCTCACTCAGCTCTGTCTGCTCCTACCTGTGTAACCGAGTAAGGCCCAAATGAAGCCTGGAAACCTGGTCTGGGGGCATCACCAGGCGGGCGTACCATGAACAGGCTCTGGGAGGAGGAGAAGGGGGTGAAGTTGGAGAAAAGAGGGCCCAGCTCCACCTGAGATAGAGGGAGGAACTGCCAGGCCGGAGGGACAACCGACATGTGGACCGGCAGGGAGAGAGGGAGAGGAGGCTGCATGAGGGATGGAGGGACTGAGGGAATAAGACAGGAAGGATAGAGAGGAAGAAGCAAAGTTAAGAAAAACATTAATCAACTCTGTAAAAACAAGCTTTCTTTAGGAAGTTAAAGCCCCCCTTTACTCAAAAATATGTTTGCTTCTTGTTCCTCCATGATGTATAATTAATAACTCTTGTTTGGTGAAAGTACCAAATACAAAAAGAACGAATTACCATATAAAAGACTCACCTAAAATCCAAAAGAGCAGCAGGATGCAGAGTCCTCTTCTGTCCCCGCTGAAATCTGCCATCTCAGAAGATCTGATGCAAAAACATTAAACTATTCAGCATTACCATGTCCAAGGTCCATTTCTTATGTCGCTTAGAAACAAAACACAGGTCTTCATCAGCTTTAAGGCTTTAAGGAAGGAAAGTCCTTGGTCCTCAGAATGATGAACAGTATAACATCTTTTGATGAGAAAAACAGTAGAGCAATTTTCAAATGAAATAGTCACAAATACAATGTATTGGTTTCTTGTATAGGGGTACTTATTGTCCATTTCTTTGAATGAATAAAACATGCTAATGTCAAGTAGGATTTTTGCGGTGAACACATTAATTAAATGCACCAATGTGCAATGGTCAGGGCTTACCTAATATTAAATCATACACCCAACTAATGTAAACTACCCCGTAGGTGGCAAGAGCCAGGAGCCTGTCACTAAATGAATTAACCAGAAAAGGGTTATTGCACATTGAATAAAATAAGCAACCTGGGCCCCCCTCTGGAGCCCTCAAGCCCAGCACAGACCAAACTATCTAAATGGAGAGACTCTCTGGAAGCCCAACCACAAGTCGGGCTGCGCGTTGGCCATGTGGATCGCCTCTAAATGTAAATCGCCTCTCTGGTGGAGAGAAAACCTTGTGCTGGTGTGGGAGGGGATACCAACTAGACAATGGAAAAAGGGGGTGGTTTGGAGGAGCGGATGCTTTGTTAGTGGTAGTGTGTGCCAGTCAAACACGCTGTTAGAGTATAATGCGGTTTATGAGTATACTTGGTACAATCATTGGATCAGCAGCCGCGTGTCTTTAGACACTAAGGTCAGAAGAGGAGCTTTTACCAAACCAAAAACAGGACGTAAATGCACAACCTGGAGAACAGGATAAGGTGTAGGTACAAAACCAGCAGAGGTTCGGTACATGTCTAAGCAATCAGAACACCAAGAACGCAGAGGACAAAGACCAACTGGTACAGAGACGGCGGAACACAGGGTGTCGAAATACTCTGGGGAGGTGATGGTGATGAGACACAGGTGGGTTTGATCAGGGCGGGACGATCACAATAGCTGAAAACACACAGGCAGGGGCAGGAAGTCAAGGCGAGAGGGCGAGAATAGCCTCCTAACACCCATCCCAAACCACTGTTTCCTGACCTCTGAAAAACGTCACGGAAAGATGGTTAGGAGAAGCACATACAGCTACACTCAACCAGGCTTTGAAGGCAAGTCTCCTGTGAGAACAACCTTCAACAGACACGTATGTATTTTCAGAGGTGTCAAGTAACGAAGTACAAAAACTTCTTGGGTATCTATACTTTACTGGAGTATTTATTTTTCAGACGACTTTTTACTTCTACTCCTTACATTTTCACGCAAATATCTGTACTTTCTACTCCTTACATTTTAAAAACAGCCTCGTTACTTCCGGCTTGTCGCAGTTCAAAAACACAAAGACAAAAAACCCATCTAGATAAACGGCGCTATGCGGACAGAGTGAATGTGATTGTGTTTGGATGAGAAGTATAAACATTTAGCATCCAGACACCCGGTTGGTTTTCTCCGCGATGCGCCGGCAGATCGGAGCGACACCGGGTGGGAAAAGTGGTCGGAGGGAAGTTGGACATGGACCCTCCTCCTCCTCCTCCTCATGTAACGTTAAATGAGTATCTTCGTGACCGTGGGTTTGTCCTAAATGTTTTATTGAGAGTCTGCCACAACACAGCGACTTGCAAGCAGCGTTTTAAATAAAGTGATGTGTGTCTTAACGCGGCTTTGCAAATGAACACAAAGGGATTCTGTATTTGCTCATGAAGCCTGAACATTCTGGTTATTTGGCCCATGTTTTGATAACCGACCGCTGCCAGTTCAGTGTTTCCCATCATTATAAACAGGAGTGCCCCCCCCCCATGACGTAGTAAACCTGGGGGGGACACTGCAGTCTACCTCATCAATGCGAACAACGTGTGTGTGACTCGTGTCACTGGAAAATGGGTTGTGGTTTTATCTGTTTAAGTCAGATACATTTGTTGATGTTGTTGTTGTTGTTGTTGTTTCCACCATCCCAACGGCAGGTCACAAGATCTGCAGGCGCCTTCTGATCACATTGTAACGGACTGACGTGTTGTGTGAGCGAGGTTACGCATTAAGAGTTTGTCCTTAATGGAATTCTTTACATTATGCAAGAGCCATATTTGCCTCGATAAGATGTGTTTATTGTCTTATAAAAAATGCTCCTTTAAGTTTCATTGCTTCATTCATCGAATATGTTCTCCAGTCGAGGTTTATCAGTCTGCAGAGCAATACAGTTTTTTGACCGTTGTGCCAAGTCGAGCACTGAATGTTTCTTGTAACTAAGTTTTGTGAAGTAAATCTTTTTAAAACGAACTTGCTGTCTACGAAGATTCATTATGCGTCAAGCTCACGGCCCAAACGCAGACTGTGACAGTAGTGGTAATAACATCAACCAGGACGGAACTAAGATTGCCGCTATACATTACTTTTATACTTTAAGTAGTTTTGAAACCAGTACTTTTATACTTTTACTTAAGTAAAAGCCTTGAGTCGATACTTCACCTTCTACAGGAGTCTTTTTTAAACCCTATATAGTATCTGTACTTCTACTTCAGTAATGAATGTGAATACGTTTGACACCTCTGTGTATTTTATATTTAGGGCAGCGTGGACTCAGCTGAGAGCAGAGCTGTTCTTCAGTCACAGCACCGGCGGTTTGATCCCCGGATCCACTAGTTACCATGTCGATGTGGGCAGACTCTTAGCACCAAATAGCTGTAACTATGGTGTGTGAATGCTAGTTACTGATGGGCAGGTGGGGCTGTGCATGGTAGCTACTGTCATCCGTGCATGAATGGGTGTGAATGATGACATGTAGGGTTAAAGAGCTTTGAGTGGTAAGAAGACTAAACAAGAGTTCAACAATCCATTTACCATATTATATAACTAAACATTTTAAGCTGTCATTAACAGAACTTATATTAGCTTTTTACATTACATTTTACATTAGCAACCATTAAAAAAGTAGTAAAAGTAGTACTCTGGAGTACACTAAAGTATGCTTTATTGGAATTTGTGAACATGGGTGAAATCTTTCCCAAATATCAGTGCAGAACATTAGTTTGTAAAATCAAAAGGAATGCACACTTTTGTGCACCAACTAACTCATAAAAATCAAACAATAGTGTCTCCCTACTACGTTTATAGATCCATTGTCCCTAAATAGACCAAACCTTTCATTTTGTAAACATTGTGAAAATTTGCATTAAACTCGAAATCCTTATTCTATCTGTCTATGGAATGCCGTTTTAGTCCAAATTAAATAAATGAATAAATACATAAATACATGAAATGTGCATTTGAAATACATCATGAAATAAATAAATGAGGCAATAAATACATAAATATTAAATGCATTTAATTATTTCATGGTACTTTTATTTCATAATGCCACTTTTCATTTCATGGTACTTTTATTTCATAATGCCACTTTTCATTTCCAGAGTCTTTTATTTCATAATGCCGTTTTATTTATTCCAGGCGAATAAATGAATTGTGTCTATCAACCTGAGAAATCCAATATCCAGGAATATCCAGAGGCGGGCGTCCAGTACCTGTGCTTGTAGTACCAGCGCTAATGTTGACTTCTTCAACTTGGACCTCTTCCACACGCACGCGGTGCTCAATCAGTCTTAAACAATTTAAAACTTCGTCGTCTATGTATACATCTTGAAGAGCACTTATCCGCCCTAGTATTTCCAAAAAATCCTCAATATGTGTCAAAATCGTATCTGCAGAAAACCCATGTTGATCGATTTGATCTGCTAATGTTAGCATGCTACCTCGGAGCCCACCGATGTCTTCCATTATATCAACACTCACGTCCCTTAGCCAGCCTTCTTTTGCACACGGCTCTGTTGTCTGTTCTGAATGTTAGATGTAGCCACGCCCTCTGATTTGCATATAAGAACGTGAAATGTAAAACAGCATTATGAAATAAGTCTCTGGAAATGAAAAACGGCATTATGAAATAAAAGACTCTGGAAATGAAAAGTGGCACTATGAAATAAAAGTACCATGAAATAATTAAATGTATTTAATATTATGTATTTATTGCCTCATTTATTTATTTCATGATGTATTTCAAAGGCATATTTCATGTATTTACGTATATTTATTCATTTATTTAATTTTGACTAAAACGGCATTCCATAGCTGTGCACATAAATCTTCCTCATAAAATCAGAGCCTCCTCAGGTAACATCATTGACACATGGCAGCTTATGAACAAACAAGCTTTTAAGAGTGTGCGTCTCCTCAGAACAAACACACTCACAGAGAGACACTAATACACACCAGCTGCATGGAAGTAGGTTATTCAGCTCTGCACTAGTTCAAAGACCAAACAGCAGAACAAATATATGTGAGTTATGTTCCCAGGAGACAACAATCACTCCTGATATGTTAGATGACACATTACAGTTCTATACTGTTCTACATTACACACACAATCAAATTCTGCTTTACACACACACACACACACACACACACACACACACACACACACACACACACACACACACACACACACACACGTTTACTGACTTGTATGTGTCTCTCAGCTCCAGATTACATCTTTTCCTCAAGGCATTTTTGCAGCAGGTGGTTCCTTTTGTCTTCTCTCAGAGCCGCATCATTGCTACTAACAGGAAATAAAAGAATATTCACTACAAATATGACTTATCTATAAAAAAGAAAAAAATGTAATTTTTGCTTGCTGTTCTTTGGTGGTCTGCTGATGCTATAAACCTCTCTCTCTCTCTCTCTCTCTCTCTGCCCTCCCTCCCTGTGCCAGATTCACACAATACAGATTTATTTGTCTAAAACGCAAAGTAATCCTCTCCCTCTCAGTTATGGACTCTCCCCCTCCCCTTCTTTACGTCTCTTCGTTTTTTTCTTATAGGTTTTTCCTGTTTCTCACCCGTCCCCCCCGATCCCTTTCTGATGTCCATCTTTAAGTATTTTGCCAAAGACAAGGTCACTCCTTTGAAACTAATTGCGGCTCCTAATACTTCATTTTGTGTGTGTGTATGTGTGTGTGTGTGTCCATGTATGTATTACACTGCCTGAAGATAGTAGCTTTCCCAATCACACAACTATAATCCCACATAAACTAAATGTGTATGTCGTGTGTGCAGTATTACAGACTCACACATAGTGTCTGTGCACACATATTATACTGTGAAATCCCACCCTTGATTGTTACAGCTGAATGCCTGACAGAGCGGTCCAATATGACACTGGACAAACACTACAAATCCCATCACTGTCTTTACTGTCACATGGTGTATATGTGATGGCAGCATTTAATGGATGATGACCATATTTCTATAGCGCTTTAATTGAAGAGATGACATTTATATAGATAGACATGACAAGTATTGACACATGTCACGTGAACATACATGCTGATGGAGATGACTCTCCACAACAACTTCCGTTGACACAAACACATTTGTCCTCTGTGTTACTTCATATGCAGTGCAAAAAATAAAAGGACAAGTAGTGAATAAATGCAGCTCTTTATTCTGGATTGTCACAGGATTAGTCACGAGGAAGGCTGTATAATCTACAGAGAAATGACACATTGGTGTAATTGATAACTCCCCCCCCCCCACCCAGTCTCTGCATACTATGTGTGTGTTGGTCTGTATGGTGAGAATGGTAATGGGGCAGCAGAAGGGGCTTAAAGGACAATGGCTCTGATAAAGAGGGGAGTTTAGCAGAATAAAAATATAAAAAACAGCATCAAAATGTGTAAGGAATGGACTCTGGAGACAGACTCAGACCCAGGAGCAGAGCTCTCAATGTTTATTTAGGGACGACAGGCAACTGTGGTCTCAAGGGATAAGGCAAAACGGGGAATCCGGGGACAGGCAGAGGTTCGGAGACACGGGATGGCAAAAGACGGATCTGGTCCAGGGAATAGGCAGGTTTGTGGTCGAGAGAAGGCGGAAGGTCAATACACGGGAGCTCACTGGTTCTACGGGAATTCAGGGGCAGAGAAACAAAGGGTTCAGCAAAGACGCGTACTTGTAATACTCACAACTCACTCGCTGCGTCGGGCCTGCTCTTATAGGTCTCTTCTCGTGGGTGTTCCGAATTTCGGTGATTGGCTCCGGAGGACGCGTTCTTCGGCGCCCCCTTGCGGGCCTCCTGCCGCCACGCTGGGGTTGAGACCTCAAAATGTAATTAAACAAACCTCCATCTACTTTGTAAAACTGCATTCGATACTTTAATACAATCTTCATTGGTCTAGCAGTGGTCTATCTCTGCGTTACTTTACATTAGATTGTATCAAGTAAATGGGAAATTATTCTTTTAATAGAAAAAATAACACTGTTGCACTGATTCTACATATGAAGGACCTAGATTGGCTAATGGGTGAAACGGAAGAAATATTTTGATAGACAGCAGATGTTTTAGAAACACACAATAGTCATTTTGCTAGTTTGTGTTCCTTTCCGTACATAGAGTTTTAATATGCATTCAAAATATGCACCGATTCTTCTTGAAAACATATGAGAAGGAGAGAGCCTTTATATACCCAATCATTCCACCCTCTTACCCTGACTCTACCAAGAGTAGTCTCTTCTATCTAAATGGTCAGAGAAGAGTAGAGGGGAGCTCAGTGTGTCCCAGGAAGTCCCCCCCCGGCAGTCTAGGCTATAGCAGCTTATCTAAGGGCTGGTCCAGGCTAACCTGAGCCAGCCCCAACTATAAACCTGAGCTGGCCCCAACTATAAACCTGAGCCGGCCTCAACTAATAACCTTAGTCAATCCTGACTATAAACCTGAGCCAGCCCCAACTAATAAGCTGAGTCAACCCCAACTATAAACCTGAGCCAGCCCCAACTATAAACCTGAGCCGGCCCCAAGTATAAACCTGAGCCGGCCCCAACTAATAACCTTAGTCAACCCTAACTATAAACCTGAGCCAGCCCCAACTACAAATCTGAGCCAGCCCAAACTATGGGCGTTATCAAAGAGGAAAGTCTTAAGCCTAGTCTAGGTGACTGTGTTTGCCCCCTGGTCTAAAAGTGGAAGCTGGTTTCACAAAGCATTCAGGTTTCAGTAAAACAGAATAAATCGCTGACATCAACGGATACTTACTAAGACAGCTTCCCATGACAGAGACCGAGAAAATGTCTCAATCTACTCCCAAACAAACATAACCTGATATAGTTTCTAATATATTTTTCACTTCCCTTTTTTACATGATATTGTGTACTTGAGAGAGGCCCTTTCATATTTAATGTTGTTGAAATGTGATGTCATTATTTTAAGAATTGTAGCCGTGATAGCGCTACCACCGGTGGGTTCTTGTAAGACGCACGACACAGGATGAGGGTAACCAGACTTTTATTGTCCAAAAGGGAAGACAGTGAGCAGGAATGAGTTCGCACTATGCGGGTGGTCGGTTTCGCCTTGTCCGGCTCCGCTCAGCTCTTGTGCTCTGCTCGCAGGCTCCAGCTCTCTTCCCCCGACCTGGATCCTGCTCACTGTTTAAGTAGGAGAGAATCAGTGCAGATTATTTACACCTGGTTACTCCTCATCTACCAGCACCGTCCCCTGAACCACTCCCCCGCTCTCCCCCCTGCAGCTGAGCTAACCACGCCCCTCCACCACAATAATAAATCTTGTCATCTTTTTTTATGTTTTATTCACAACATTTATGAGTAAATAGAAATGCACAATAAAACCAAACTGCTCTGGACCTGGTCTTCCTGCAGGGTTTCCCCCTCACAATCTGCCAATAGCCCTCTAACACCAAATATCCACTGCTGCAGTTTGAGATTATCATTTCAGTTTTTAATCCACAATTCTTTTAACATGCACATCTGTCACTGTCAATAGTTCCTACACTCTGTATGAACGTAAATACTGAGTGTTATCACCTCTATAAATATTCTTTTACAATGTATTTCCTTGCACTTTTTAGTGTTTACAATTTACAAAACTTGTGACTTATTCATAGACCTTTGGTTTTATTTTCTTGATTCCAATGTCCTGTCTGTTGTACCTTTATTTTACTGGCTTTGAAGTCCTTGTCCCCAACTGCTTTTACATCTCTGTGTACAAGAGAGATGAAAGAGGTCAAATTCCTTGTTACTCTCTCTTCCTCCTCTTTCCTTTCCTGAATCCGTGCATCACCCACAGCTGGGTGACTGTGGGCGAGTGGGGAGCACGGTCGTCCTCCAGTCAGAGGGTTGTCGGTTCAATCCCAGGCCCGGCTAACCTGCATGTCGATGTGTCCTTCGGCAAGACACTTAACCCAACATTGCTCCTGTAGCTGTGACTACAGTGTGTGAATGATAGTTATTGATGGGCAGGTGTCACTGTGTGTGGTTCTCCTGTCATCAGTGTATGAATGGGTGTGAATGATGTCATGTAGTGTTAAAGCGCTTTGAGTGGTTGGAAGACTAGAAAAGCGCTATACAAGTACAGTCCATTTACCATCATCCATAAAGCAAAATACACAGCATTTGAATAGCCTGCACATGATTGACCAACACATAAACATGCAAATAAGTCTGTGTCCATTCAATGCTTTTACCCTTCACAAATTACCTTGCTCTGATGTACCAGTAACGTTAGTTCTACTGTCTACATGCATCAGCAGCAAATGTCACATATATACATAGTTACGGTTTGCTCAGCTACATTAGTCAATAAACCAGTGGTTCACAGAACGGTTGCTTGTGGGAGACAAGCTCGACAGCTGCTGCAAATGGACCGACGGAGCTTGTGTAATGAGCACATCAAACCCCGCCCCCTCCCTCAGTCCCTAGACATGCACACGCACACACACTCACACATAAAAAAAGACAGCGGCAAGTTTGGGGTGGTTGGGAATTTACATTTACATTATTTTTGATTGAGGCATTAAAACAAATTAGTTACATTCAGGAAAAGTTGCTTTGGATAAAAAAAATGCACAAAAAATGCACACACACATTGTGTCACTTTGAACGTAATATCGGCAAAGCTGGCTTTTGGTTTCACACAGCAAACAATGAAAGTGTGTTTGTCAGTCCTGCCACAGATACGTCCAAATAGAGCATCAAGGCCACTGACCAAGCTGATGCATTTGGCTGCTCAGCAGTGAGAGCGGGCTGGAAATGATTTCTGACCTCGGTGTTTGAAGTTTTTCTTTCCTATGTTGCTGCTGTGGTGTTTTTGTTCAGTGCTGTGTCAAGATCACCATAAAACGTAACACATGTCTTCATTCACCCCTCGGTACAGGCAGGGGCTCCTGTGCAAGGTGCCACCCGCCCATCAGGAATAATCAACTTTCATACAACACGATTCACACCCCTACAGGAGCAATTTGGGGGTTAAGAGTGTTACGGACACATCGACGTGGACTAACGGAGCTAAGGATCGAACTGCAGAGGACGATAAAGTTCTACCATTGAGCCACAGTACTGCTCACCTTTGGAGGATATAAGAATATGAAATGGATAATAATATTCCATGTTTACACATTCACGTTTCAGAAGTAGCCCTATGATGCTTTTCAGTACCTTTTGAGTTATAGGGTGGAAACTGCAGAAATCCATCTGATCCCTATCATGAACAAAAGTCTCCTTCTTCTGGCTGTGTCTTCTTTCATCTTTCCAGAATAACTTGACATGTCCTTATCTGTGTGAATATCTCACACACTCTTTCATCTTTCTCCCCCACTCCCATAATTTCTGTCCTCCAAAATCAATCCCCTGCTGGATAATCTGTTGCAGTAATCTGCTGTCATCTGTCATTGTTTCTGGATGGGACATTTGCAATGAGGCCAGATTATCATCTCATATCGTGACCTGACCAGAAGAGCACCAGGCAAAATACTCCCACTCATACACAGATGGACACACAAACACAAGCCTGCACACACACACACACACACACACACAAATATGAGGGAGCTTGCTTTTAGTAGGCAGGTGAACCACAGTTAACCATGAAATAAAGGGATAGATGGATTGATACCATATTAACATTGTGGCAGCTGCAACAAACGTCAACTGGCAGTGAGCACGACGCTGCATCAATATTTGAATTGGGACAATTCTTTGCGTGCACGCAGACAAATGTTAGGTAGTCTTAATTAAGGGTTAGGGTGTAGGGTTTTTCATTTTCCTGTCAGTTGGTCACAGCCGACCGTCCTCCTGGGAAATAACTGAGCAGCTGCATCACAGGTCAATTGGTTAATTGGACTGTTCCATTCTGCAACCGCAAGAGGGGTGTTATCAGAAGCCTTCACATCAGACCTATAGAGGAGAGATGTCTTCACACCCTGCAATTAAGCACAGTACAAACCTACAGTTAGAGAGAGATAATTCCCAATGTCTTTTTGTTTTGCAGTAGGGCCATCATGTTTTTTGAAGGAGTTCTTAGGGTGATTTTTAGTATGTTGCGTTTACTAATTTATTCTGGGTTGTCATTCGGTTTGATTTTGTTACCTTGTAGATATCCTGGGTGAATAAAGTCCCTACGTTTCCCACTTTACCCGCTCTCCCAGCTTCATGCGTACCCTGGTCCCTCACAAACCTGTATGACGAAAAGTCCCATTATCTAATGGAGAGTTGACAATGATGAAGTTGCATTTCTTTACTCCTTTTAGGTGTTTGGGAATTACATATCAGCTAGTTTGCCACAGGGCAGTGCCAGAAACCTGGCTGTGTAAGGAAGAAAATGTTGTCTTAAATGAAGCTCCTCCAAGTCATGCAAAATACTCATATTACCTGAGGCACAGGCCGAGACGGTGGAGTTTTCCGAGCTGTTATCAAGTTTAGGCTTTCAAACAAATAAAGTAATCATTTTGGGTGATTTTTATATTGGCTTTTTATGTTGGCAATGATAGCCTTGGTACTGCGTTTATCTCATTATTATATTTAATTGACTTCTGTTAGAGTTTACATGAAATTACTCGTTTAATCACACCTTCTGGCATTCAACAGAACATTAGACAGTCTCTAACAATTTTAGGATCTACATTTTTTTTTTTGAATTCCTACTACCAGATTGTGCTTCCCTGGGCAAGCGTTTCTACTGTAAATGTTTTTGAGCCGACTGAGTCGAGCGAAGGCTCTATCGTGTTTTATCATATTTTTGGCTAAAACGTCTTGTTCAGGATGCTAGTGTAGGCCTTAAAGTGTTGCACTGATTTTGAATCAAAATCTAAATGATAGACTACACTTTGATGAGGTAATCCTATTGCTTTTATCTAATCAACCTCACATTTGTGCAGATTAGCCTCAAGGCTTTGATGATTGTTCACGGTGAATATTGGGAGTTTTGAAAAACTTTGTCCAGTGAGAACACGGTCTTGGCATGAGTTCATAAGTTCAAGCAGATATTTTGGTGCCTTGGCAAATTTAAAAACTCCTAAACTGTCAGTGTGCTAGGTAATAACATTACAAAGCTAATGTCGAGTTGTGGCTCAAAAGTGGTAAATTGCCTCTATAGCGCCCCCTGGCAGTTTTCAACGAGGTAGCCCGAGCACCCCGTTTGACCTACATGTATGCCAATTTTTGGACATATGTGCAACAGGGAGACTTAAAATAAACTCTCATGGGACCATGCACCAAAAGAAACAGGAAGTCAGTTATAATTATTTTTGTGTGAATATTCCCTCTATTTTTTGCACTTTCTAGACGCTATGCTTTGACGAACTCTTCTTTGGGACTTTGTCACACCCACTTTGACAAAACAATCTGAAGGCCCATCCATCCATCCATCCATCCATTTTCAACTGCTTATCTGGGGTCGGGTCGCGGGGGCAACAGCTCCAGAGGACCCCAAACTTCCCTTTCCCGGGCCACATCTACCAGCTCTGACTGGGGGATCCCAAGGCGTTCCCAGGCCAGTGCAGAGATATAATCCCTCCACCTAGTCCTGGGTCTTTCCCGGGGCCTCTTCCCAGCTGGCCGTGCCTGAAACACCTCCCTAGGGAGGCGCCCAGGGGGCATCCTCACCAGATGCCCAAACCACCTCAACTGGCTCCTTTCGACGCAAAGGAGCAGCGGCTCTACTCCGAGCTCCTCGCGAATGGCTGAGCTTCTCACCCGATCTCTAAGGGAGACGCCAGCCACTCTCCTGAGGAAACCCATTTCGGCCGCTTGTACCCGTGACCTAGTTCTTTCGGTCATGACCCATCCTTCATGACCACAGGTGAGGGTAGGAACGAAGATTGACCGGTAGATCGAGAGCTTTGCCTTCCGGCTCAGCTCTCTTTTCTTTTCTTATCTGAAGGCCTTGGTAATTAAAATATATTAAAAACATTTTGTTTTGTGTTACGCTGTTGCCGTGGGAACACGTTCTTCAAGGTCAAAACGGATGTGCTTTTGGGGGACTAAATGTGCTCCAATTGTTACTAAACTTAGAAAACACATTTTGAGTTAAAGATGTAGTTACTTCATATGATTTCAATTCATCCTAATGGCAATTTGGCTCGATAGGGCCCCCTATACGTATCAATAAAGCAGCCCCAGCTACTGCTTTGATCCAGGTGCACTCATTTGGAGGCCACAGATACAGCTGTGCATAATCCTCCTGCATATCAGCAGAATAGGCATGAAAATAATGAATCAAGTTGGTCAAATGTACCACGTTGAGCTCAGTCCACAACCTCATTTGAGATAAATGACCCACCCGATGGAAGCAGAGGTTTTTGCAGAGTCGCTTTTCCACAGCTTTGCTGTCTTCACGTACCTGAGCAGCTTGTCATACAAGTATAAATGCTGGTGTCTTTGCCATGCAGAGACATATTCAGTAAGTTCATTTTGCAAATTATATCTGCCACACCTATACTCAATCAAAAAGGTTGAGTCATTTTCTCCCATCCCTTGCCTTGACTGAATGGAGGTGATCCTATATATTTGATTGACTTTTTGAGCATTTTAGACGTGCAAGGTACTTGTAAGGTACAAAGTCAGGGACTGTGGTTTAATTCCTGCACCTAACATCCAATTTTGTATTTCTCTTTTTGACTGCGTATCCAGCTGACCCAAATTTGTCTGAATAGGTTCAAACATTTTTGCATCCTGCTTGCAAAAATGTCTAAATCTAAAAGATTTTTTTACGTGTGTTTACACATAATTTAGTCCTGTAGTCCACTACAGTGCACATGTTTTACAATTCAAATAAAATTAGATAAAGAGTCAAAGAGAGAAGGATATATATGTATGGAGTGACCACCAGTACTATCTGACAGATGACAGGGCAGAGGAACTGGCAGGTCTTTAACATTCTAACCTTTTCTAAATTACCATTCAAGTATTCAGCACCAGTTGTGTTGGAATCCAATCACTGATGGCTGAGATGTGTGAGGATGGTTTTAAATTAACAATCAACCTCCAGCCCAACTTCACCACGCAGGTCACAAAAAGAGAAAGTGGAGCTAATTTTATAAGAACAGAGAGAGAGATTAAAGGGGAGACAAGAAACAGATTAAAAAAACATTAAAGAGGGATTAAAAAAAAACGAGAAGACAACAAGAAAGAGAAAGAGTGTTGGAATAGAATAGATGGGGAATGATACGACAGAAATAACATAAACAGGAAGTTGAATCAACGGAAGAGGAAACCACATTACTGCACTTGGTAACCACCTTCGTCGCTCATTCGCTCCTCCGCCTCCTCTCTGTGTGTCACGCCTAAATCAACTTTTTCCATTCACCTACTTCCAAGACAACAAATCAGGTCAAACACGACATAGATAACTTTACTGAAAAAAAACATAAAAACATATCAGTGAATCAGGTTTTATTTAATCAATATTGTGTTACGCAATTGTTTTGTTAGCTTAGCACAAATGCTCAAAGAATAAGGAAACTTATTAAACTAGCTAAATGTAAAAATACTCTTAACAACCACAGAACAATTCCATTAAATGATCACATCTGAACAAAACTTTTGTAGGGATCTGGCATTTATTCTAAATGAAGTCTGGATACAATACTATACATGGTTGGTGGTACATGCTGATTATTGTTAGATGTTAGTAGTAGTAGTACAGCCACTGCACGCATGTCAAGAGGTGAGTCAAACACTTTACTATCTTGAATAATAAAACATTCCCATTACAAACAGCTCCAAGAATAGTCAAATGTTAAAATGCATTTTTAGCCCACATATGGATGATGATGATGATGATGATGATGATGATGCAAGAAGAGGGCACACGTCAGAAGTTATAGCCGCTGCTCCTATTGGACGAAGGCTCTCCGCTGTCAAACACTGCCAGGCGCTCCAGAGCTGATTGACGACACGCAGGGGGGAAGCAGACAGGTTCAAACCGATAGAATCACTGCTGGGAGCCAACCCTGTTGCTTTTAGATTGTGTTTATGTTTGTTTATGTTCGAGTTACCCGGGTAGGACAGCCTGCTGTCTGCGTCATTGTTTCTAACTGCAGTTTTTCCTCGATGATAAGACACTTGATGGAGACAAAGCAGATAAAAGATTACATTTGCAGAACCAAACCAACACGGTGTGGGTCCTTCTCTTGATGCTCCCTGACTTCTTACTTTCACAAAAACACAAAGGCTCAGTTATTTCCCAACAAGTGATTCGAGTTTTTACCAATCAGACATGGGGACATGGGCTTTGTGCATTGTGGACTATTTGTCCACATTCTGTGCTGCAGTGGCAGCCGGACGTGGATGCTCAATAATTCACACATTACAATGTCGATCAAAAACCATCGGAGAATAAAAGAGTCACACGATTGTCTGGACAAGAACGCAAGACAGATAAAATGGGTTTTAATGTTTGTACTTTTGAAATACTTTTAATCTAAATGTAGTATCCTATGTAAGGAGCGATGGCTGAATTGATGAAACCGTTTTGTCAGTTAGTGAAGGAAGGAAGGCTGCAGGGGAGAACGCTGCTGCCTTGACCCACACGTTGACCTGTGAATTCAACAGATGAGGAAGGACACGGGGAAAACCCACGTACGAATTATATCCCTCGGTGACCCCTATCGAGTGTGTGTGTGTGTGACGGTGGGGGGGGGGGGGACTCACCACTGTGACTCTGCGTTGGTCCGATCCAGCGATTCTGTCTCCTGTCGGATACTGAAAACGCAGCAAAAGAAATCCCTGAATATGTTTGTAACTACTGCTGAGGTATTCAAATAACCGTCAGCTGTGAACGCTTCTCTCAGTCATCATTAGCAGCGAGCGCTCGTCAGCACGTGAACGCGTCTGTGTGGCAACAACTGCGATGTTGAGAATAAAGTGCAGCCTACCTCTCCTCCTGGCTGGACAAACTGTACAAGGAAGCAATATCAACAATATTTCATTCATTTTTCAAACTGACCCATCAAGGGCCTGAAATCAGCTTCTTCCGTCAGTGCCGGGTGTCATGAACATTGCTTTTCCTATCAAGGTAGTAGACTTTTTTACAAGTTTGTGTTTCCTTCTTGTCTGCACTCTGGTTTGAGCAGCGTTTGGCGTCTTGCTTCAGCATTTAGCAACATTTAAAATAAGAATCGAAGAGCCACCACACCCATGCGGTCTGTTGCATTGGGTCAGCCTGACAGAAACCTTTGGATTTAAATACAACAGTCCCTTCTTGGACATAATCTTTAATCTGACAAGTCTTAATCTGAAGATATAAGAGTTTTCAGGTCAGTAAGCGCCGATCGCATACCAACATGTAACCTATGCGTCTGTTTGTGTGTGTGTACTCACGTCTCTTCTGCAGGACTTTGACAGTAGGTCTGGTGAAGCGGATCAGTAGGAGGACCAGAAGCACACAGCACAGTACTGCCGTCACCACTTTGTAGGCCTGCAGTTGCCTCTGCACGTCTTGGAGGACCTCATCAACTGGAGGAACACACAACAATACATTGACAGATTAATGTCAACGCTCCATCCATCGTGCAAAAGCACCATAATCTGAGGCATCCATAACACTACATTAATACCCACTCACTAAGCCTGCTCTTCTCATTTAAAAAAGGGGATTTCTTGTCAGTTTCAAGTTACAGCTGAGCTGAACATTATACATAGTTTCCACTTTTTCTGCCGTTTATTCTAAACATTAACATGCCCGTTCATCTGCTCATGAACAGTACGCAATGGAAGGAACTGAGCCAGCAGACATCACAGCGGTCCACCTCCCGGGTCGTCTGGTTCCTCGAGTACAGAACTATAGTGTCCACGGTGGTACCTACAGTAAACTGATCAGGTTGTCCTGCAATCACGGGGTCGATCCCCTGCTCATTTGAACGGGGCCTTGGTCAAGACACTTGACTCCACATTGCTCGTGTAGGCTGCAATTGGTGTTTGAGTGGTTGTGAATGTTCGTTACTGATGTGCAGGTGTATTCAGTGTTTCAATGGGTGTCAATGGGTCATTGAGTGGTCAGAAGTATTGCAAAGAGCCTTAGCTGTCCACCTACTTTTGCCATTTACTAGTTGTACACATTTGCGACATAAGAGGTCTGACCACGAAAGGACATCTGTTCACACACTGACGGCTGACCAACCTGCGCACTGGACCTTCACTGTCTCACAGCCGGTCCTCTTCACTGTTCCGTCAGAACCATCCGACAAGTCCGGGCCTTTGTCCCCGTGACGTTTGTCGTCACAGCCTCCCTGGTTTTCACACACAATTCTCTGAAGACTCTCGATGCTCTTTGCACTGCCGTGACAAACGGCTGAGGTGGTGCTGGAGGGGTGATGGAGGATCACGATATCTGCTCCTTCACATTTACCCTTCCAGTTGACCGTGAGGCGACCCGGGGCAGGCGGAGGGCTGACGGGGTTGGAGGCGGGGCTAGCAGTGGATGGTGGAGTAACGGGGCCGGAGGAATAGCTCCGGCTGGTGCTGCCGTTCTTAGTGGTTGAGGGCGACGGGTGAGTGTTGTTTGTCTCAGCACTTGTTTGTTCTGTGTGGGAAGACGAGGAACAGTTAGTCTGGAGATCACACGTCCAAAAGATCCGTTTCACGCTGAGAGGAGCATCACTCAGTCCACCATTACGTAAAAATGAAATGTCACATCTGATCTCGCATCTTACTGGATTATGGATCAGACAAACCAAATAGTGAAAGAATTCCACGCTAAACTGTTATTCCCCTTAGTTATTCCACCTGTAGCGCAATAGTTGAAAGCACAGGAAGCCGGCTGCTGAAACACCATATAAGGTAATCACGGTTGTAAGGTCTCAGCCAATGCCTGAGCTGAATGTGTTGAATGGGCGTGTGAAAACAAGGCGGACTTAAATAACCGGATGCAGGCGAGAGATCTCACGTTATAGCTAACTGGTTCCAGGCTGGCGGGCGACACACTTTAGGGGTCTATTCGATCCACTATCATCTTTATGTGAGTCAATTGGTGACCACTCTGTTTTGTCACGAATAAACACCCTTTGACTTTGATTGAAATATATAATTGGAATTAGTTGGATGACGAACCTCGTGTGGCCTTCCAGAGGAACATGTAAAAAATAAGTCAATAAACGACATGCTTCACTGTTAATAATATTATATATTAATAATATTTCTATTTCATGCCATCTCTCTGAAAGGTTCTATTCATTTTATTTTTATTTTTGGATGTACCATCATCCAAAATATCTTTTGGAACCACAGACAGTGCTGCTGACCTCATGGTGAAGTTTCGTAACACATTCCAGCGCGGAGGTGAGAAACCGTCGGCTCACTTACTCACACCAGAAAAGCTATTGCATGCGGCCCATCGATTGCACGCTCACTTGCTGGCCCTGCGGCTGCTTCACAAAGTGCATCGCAACAAAGATACACGCGGAGAACCAATGAAAACGCACGTGCACGTGGAAAGGAGAGATCTTCCAAACCGCCGATGTATTTTGCTGTAGATGTGGAGAAGGTGGTTCTTTCCAGCGAGAGTACGGAAACGTGGAGAACCTCAGGAACAAACGTCTCCTGATCTGTGCCATTCAGCTCTAATGTTGTCCAAACGATGTTACCTCGTCACCATCAACACAAGGACTGTAGATTATTTTCACTCAATCCCACATGTACACGCGAAATGCTGCCACGAATACTCGCCGTGGAGTAACCCATCACTCAGAGTGCATACTGTATTTCCTCACATTTAGGTAAGAACTACAGTGAGCAGCTGTTGTAGGAAATGACATAGCATGTTGTCAAAATGACACTAATAATCTGTGATTTCCACCTTTTGCAGGAACCAACAGACACAAGGTTTGTACCTCCCGTCATAGTCCGCTTCAGTCCTAAAGTCAAGGCTGATGCAACTGTTTCATAAAAGCAACTAAGCAGCTGCTGGCAGGACGACATGCCGACTCACAGAATGATTGATGATCTTGATCCGTGCCATCGTATGAACATGGAGCCTGAAACCGATTCAATCCAGTGGATCTACATCCGTGAGTTAAAAGCAAAAGTCTGCTGTGCAATCAGAAGTCTTCCTTCTTCTGGTGTTGTCGGCGCGCCACAACTCTTGCAGACAAACTCTTTTGCATGAATGTAACAGACTTTCAATCATTTTAAGTGTCACACTTTAGCTTTAATGTAAGCACATTATTTTACTCCCAACATGTCTCATCCTTTTGAGGTTACGCCCATGATTTTTTATATATTAATATATATATATATATATATATATTAATCATCAGATTTTATTTTATTGCAGTCCCGAGATGTTTATTCCAGCCTCGTAAATCCCGTTGTTCTGCAAAGTGATGCGTAACAAATTGTGGCATTATTATTTTTACCATTATTATCAACATTATTATTAAATAAATGACTGTTGCATACAGTAAAAAGGACGTGTTTAATTGACAAATGATATGATGACGCGATTGGAACTATTCCAAGAATTTAACTCCCGCCTCTGGTACGCGGACCAGCCAATGATGACTTTACATACAGCAGGTCTGACCAGGACTCAACGGACCCCTTCATTGGTTACAGCCAATATCCATGTGGCCGGTTTAGGGAATTTGGAGTTTGTCCTGGTTAAACTTTGTGTAATAATACCATAATTATACTTATCTGGAAGGTTGTAAGAGACATGCGTCTCTAAAACGTTAGTGAGCTAATGTTAGTTGAGTAAGTTAAGTTCATTAAATAGTGTTAAGCACATTTACATTATCACCCTAATCAGCACGGTAAAGAAACAATATAAAACCATATTAAATATATAACGTCAAACAGTCGCAAATGTTGCCAATCGGGTTTGCGGCGATGCAGAAATTTAGTTCATACTAAAGAAACAATTTTCAAACTGGTTGGTTTAGAAACAGTCGTTGCTCTTTCTTAAATGTCACTATGGCGCCGTGTTCCACACAGCCCGCTTTCTATTTAGCTCCGCCGGTTCTGAGTTTCAGTGGCGTGGATTTCAAAGCTGCGCAAACAGAACTGAAACTATCTGCGTGATTACATACTACTCCGCCGTCAGAAAACTGCTTGTAGTTGCTGTTTTCTCATTTGAATAAAGAAAGTTGTAGGTTTTTATTACTGGAAGTAGTTGGGGCTGAGCTTTATTTCAACATTCGACACTCACCTCAATCACTCCGATGCATTTTCTTTACTTACTATGTAACTAGCCCTAACGCTAACCCATGCACTTCATCAATGTGTGTGTGTGTGTGTTATCCTTGTAGGGTTCAATATGTTTACACAACATAAAATCCACAGCAAAAAAGCATTCTGTAATCTAGGGAGATTTTTTATCATCATGAAAAACCTCAACTGCAAAATTACTTTTTATAAAGTTGAGTACAAGTACTATCTGCACTTCACGCAAGTAAAACACGCAAGTTGAAACGTATTTTGCTTATGTTGGCAACAAAAGAGGGCTACATTTTAAATGTTTTAGTGATGTTAATATCTAACAAAATAACAAAATAGTCTAGAACCTTTAAATGAGTTGCTAAAATACTGAGAAAAAAAGAATTACAGAATCTTTCACTGGGAAATATTGAATGGAAATTACAAAAACATGTCAGTATTACGAGTATAAAAGTATCAAAAGTAAAAGTCGCATTGTGTAAAAGAATTACCCTTCATAATATAACACAGGAAATTATATTGTTGCTATTAATTATTCTTTTGAGTACATTCAAAATTACATTCTGTCCAATTTGTTATACTAAACTAAAATCTGACATATTTTCAATTATTCCTGCATTTCACGTAATCTCTAAACATTACATGTTTTTTATGTAATATCTGAATGTGAAAAACCGAAAAACTGGTTTTGTGCAGCAGCTAAAGCTCGTCAAGGTAAATTATAGGTAAATTATATATATTTTTTGTGAAGTAACAAACTCGCTAAATGATGAGAATGAATCAAAAGTGTATTTATCCCAAAAATACGTTACTCAAATTTTTATTTTATTTCATTTTCCTTTTATTTCATTATTTCAAATATGTCTTGAGATGGTAGGTTTTATTTAGTAGATATTTGAGTATTTAATGTACTAGTTACAGTTGTTTAAAAATGCTCGGCTTTATTACAACGTAATTCAGATATCATGAGACCTTCAGTGTAGTAGTGATTTGTAAATATGTGAGAGCGTAACCAGATTTGTAAATCTGATGAAGAAAAAATGTAAAATGTAAAAATAATTATTTTGGCAAAGGTGTAGATTTGCTGGCTGACGGGAGCTGCTGTGTGGTAACTGATGCCGTATATTCAGCTCTCAAAGCAAAGTATTTTATGATATTAACGTACGCATTTTGAGTAATTTTGTTATTTTGCTGACAAACACATTTGGAGATTTTATTTCCCATTTACAAATCTGATTAAACTCGTGAGGGTCAAGTTGCACAACTCCCCAAGCACATTTGAAAAAATTTTGCTGTCGTATTGAGTCCCAGAGGGATCCGTCGTTGAGTTTCCATTTAAGTCAAAAAGCAAGGCTCAATTCTCAATTATATTGCTTCATATAAAGATTGAATAATTAAATCAAACAAACAAACCAAGTTAACTGTGAGATACTTTCTCAAGTCCCTTTACTGTAATCTAGTTGAACACTATATCATCACTGTGTCCTTTGCTGTCAAAGGGATTCACTCGTAGCAGCTGATGAGCAGCTGTCTCCACGACGACGGGGCCCAAAACGCCCATTTGAACAGAAGCACAGACGGAAATGCGATATGAGGAAAAACACAACTGTTGGAACATGTTGTTTTATAAAGCAGTGATGATGATTTACTGGGTTTGATGATGATGTCAGATTCAGATGTCATGGCACAGCACTGAGGTCAATGGGAATGTAGACTTGTTGTCACGGTGACCATCATTTTATCCACGTCCCCCTGATAGACAGTCTGGTAGACAGCATGCTCAGATTTGATGTTGCAAGTCGTGCAGCTGAAAGACGGGCTGGCACACGTTCTGATGCAGCGCATCGAAGCGTGCCCACGGATTAGTAGTTCACGCTCTAAATCCCATTTTCACAGCAGACAAGTTGACCTTTCTCAGCAGGAGAAGCACAGGTGCGATGCACGCCGACGGTCCTGTGACTTTTCATTGCCATTGGTCGAGTGCCGAGTGGCAACGCTCGGCGCCGTCTGATCCACAGGCCCTCATGTCTGCCAAGGGAAAGGTCCCCAAAACTGAGGAGCAATGTTCACGGTTCACGTGGACACCACGACCATCGCATCCGTGCGACCAACGCGTCCTAAACTTCGGAGCCAGAGGTGCTTTACAAATGCCTCGGGGCTGTTATGATGATAATGAATCCCGCCCATAACATGTTGTGATGTGATCATATTTCTGCAGGTAACTGTAGAGTGGGAGCCCCACACGGGAACACGTTCAGTCATAATTAACATGACATTCGACTAGCGGCAGGCTTTCATTGGCTAGCATTAAGCTAATCGTGGGCTAGCATGAGCACTCACAACCGGCCCTTCAGTGGGAGTGTTCATGAGGAGATGCACATTGAAGCTGCTGTTATGTGGCAACATTTCCATAATCTGAGAAAGTGGAATGTAACGTTCCCCACGTGACGCTGGTCAGATGTTTAGCTCCTTGTTTTCACCTCTTATTGATCGGCCTCAGGACGCATAGAAGTCACTTTGGGCTTGTGTAGTTGTCTTAGTGATAGCCTCCTTCTGCTGGTTAAACACTTTAACATTGTGTGGATTTTCACCTCAGTTCCTCATCTTCACCAAAACCTCAGTTCTGCTGTTTTTTTTCAATATTTTGTACCTCCCCCAAAGTAATGTCCACTTACCAGCAACAGCGAGTAAAAGGGTTGAGAAGGTCACAACAGTCCTGAGATCCATCACAGTAACAATGAACCAGAAGAGGACAGACAGACGGACGGGAGGAGAGCAGGCGACACGAATGAGATCGAGAAGAACACACGAGAGAGGAAACAGTGCAGAGGTGTAACACTCCTCAGCCTCTCTCTCTCTCTCTCTCTCTCTCTTTACTGTGAATCACTTCATCCCCGTTCTGCTGCTGTTTCTGCTGCTTGTGCAAGACTGCAGATTTCCTCTCTTCAAAGGAAGCGTGCAGAAGAGAGGCATAAAGGGGTGGGGAAAATAAGAAATGGCGAAAAGAGGCGAGGAAGGAGGAAGAGGTAGGAGGAAGAGTTCCGTGACTCTCCGCTTCGTGGACTTGTGACGAGCGTCTGCTGGGTGACACGGGCGACTTGTTACACACGAAGGACTCAAAAATAGGGTTACTTTGTGAAATTAATCTAAAAATTTTACTTTGAATTTAAAAGAGCATTTATGGATTGTCACATTTGTACTGTATTTTTAACTGTATTGCTTCAGATTAATTTAATTAATGTGAATTGAGGTATGTTTACAGTATGAAAAATCATATTCATGTATTTTAATAAGCAATGGAAAAAACAAAGGGTCTGAAAGTAAATCTTCTACAATGTGTCATATTTTTACATAAAATGGTGTTTTAATTTAGTTCACTCTCGTTTTCTGTCACTCTCCGCCTTTGGTTTACGGAGTCTCAGACACCAAAAGTCCCTCCGTCTTTTCCGTCCCCCTCCTCTCGGCTCAGTGTTTCCTTGTTGGGGAGGAAGCTGCTCAAAGATAACGACCGGCAAATATTCATATTCATAGCCCTTATCTAACAGCCTATGACCTCACTTTAAACATCAGGGACAATCCTGGGGCGGGATTACTTTCCCTCAATTCAGACAGATTGTTAAAATGAAAAAAAACGAGACATGTTAGTGGCGAGGACACCTTGCGTGGACGTGTGGGTCTCAAACTGGGTTCAAATACTGCGAGATTCATCTTGGTGATCAACAACAAAGCCAATATTCTGTTCTACAGCAAGTCTTCTGTCACACTTATAAATACAACAAAATATATTATTTAAATATTCAAAATTTCTCTTTTAGGTGTTTAGCACTTCTTCTATTTACATCTACACATTTTTCTAATTCGCCAAAAATTTGTTATTCATAATGTTATTTTCTAATGTCCAAAGAGTTGAAGGGTTGAAAGTGAGATGCAGTAATGTGGTCCTCGTCTGTGAAGGTCTTTGTGTTCTTATCAGCGGCGTTTTGTTCCTGTTCTAATAGTCATAGAAAGTCATTGGCTACTCGACACAGTCCTGGAGAAAACCTTTGAGGAGCATAACTTTATACTTTTAATATCATCTCTCACTTTTATTTGGAGATACTAATTAGTAATTCTACTTTGCAAATTCAAAGGATAAAGCAACTATTAAACTATGATGCATTGTTAGGTAGCGTGTAGCCTCATATGTAAATTGTTTAGATCAGCTGCACCTTTCATCAGTTTTGATCCACATAAATACATAAATAATTACGATATAAAGCTTGCAGATAAAAGACGCACTACAAATACAAACTACGACCATGACGATGTTGCATGTAGTTTTCTCTTGATCAGAGCCGCATGTCGTCATCCCGCCGCTGGTTGTCGAGGTGGTTCCCAGTAAATAATGTGGCCTTCGTTGATCACTGGAAGACGTTTTGGGGAGAGCCCGGTCTGGTCAGGAGGGACGGCATCCATCCCACTTTGGATGGAGCCAGGGCTGTAGTGGAGGGTAAACGCACCTAAACGCCGTTTACGCGCCTCTGGAATTTTGGAAACAGCGTTTACGCACCTATAAATAGTGTTTACGCACCTCTAAGTGACGTTTACGCACCTCAAAGTTCCCTGCGGCTTGTATTCTTCCGTTGGAATAATCCGAAATAAACTTGGTGTAATTTTAAAACAGCTAAGACTACGTTTCCTATTGTTGAACATATAAACGCCGTAGTCTGAATCATGTTCATCTGCGCTGTATTACGGTCTGTGAGCATCCAATCAGTGCCTTGCGGCTGCAGCAGCAACACCAATCAGGATCCAGAAGGTGTGTAAACACACGTTGTGGATCAGCCCAGCGGTCCCCAACCTTTCTTACCTCACGGACCGGTTTCATGTCAGACAATATTTCGCGGACTGGTCGAGAAGGTCCGACGGGGGGGGTAGTAGTCGTCGTTGTGGGCGGAACGACCGACGGGGGGGGGGGGGGGGGGGGTAGTAGTCGCGCGCTCTGTGTTCGCTGGTCGTGGTAAAAGGACAAGAAAAACGCCTGGCGTAGATTAGAAAACAAGTCAGTTCTCAATGTGAAAAAACCCCTGCTGTATAGGCTATTTATGATGACATAGGTAGTACATGAGTGTTCCTTTAACTTATGTTGTCAGTGTAATTGACAGGCTGCTTAACTGGTTAACTCTTAAATTCAACGTATTTGTTCAGGCAGTGAGAGGACAGGCAATGATGCAGAGAGCACAGGAAGAGGAGAAACACCAGGTCCAATAGAGAGAGGAGAAGCACAGAGGAGCCATGAGCCCCAGAACACGGTTCATGGCTCCTCTGTGCAAGGCAGGACCTGACGTGGAGGACAAGGAGGCCCTCTGGGCACTACTGTAAAAAGGAGACTCCGTATGTAGATAGTTCCTAATCTGCAATTGTGTTGTTGTGTTGTGTTGACATACTTTTCTTCACTGTTCTTAAATTTAATAAACTACAAACTACTAACGGGGCGGCACGGTGGCGTGGTGGTTAGCACTGTTGCCTCACAGCAAGAAGGTCCTGGGTTCGATTCCGCCCAGTGGCCTTTCTGTGTGGAGTCTGCATGTTCTCCCCGTGTCTGCGTGGGTTCTCTCCGGGTTCTCCGGCTTCCTCCCACAGTCCAGAGACATGCTCTGGGGATCAGGTTTATTGGGGACTCTAAATTGCCCGTAGTTGTGTGAGTGTGAGTGTGAATGGTTGTGTGTCTCTGTGTAGCCCTGCGATTGACTGGCGACCAATCCAGGATGTACCCTGTCTATCGCCCGAAGTTGGCTGGGATGGACTCCAGCCCCCCCGCGACCCTGTGTGCAAGATAAGCGGTTTGACAATGGATGGGATGGAAACTACTAACACATGTATTCATTGTCATTGATTGTATATGACTTTTACTGATAACATAATGCAATATAGCCAGGACAGCCTTAAAGAGTCGCGACGCCTTGTGTTGCGTTGCTTCACATCGCGTCGAGGTCTGTATGATCACAAAATTCAGAGTTTACCCACCTCTAATTTTAACACTACAGCACTGGATGGAGCCGAACTAATTTCTAAGAATCTGACCCAGTTTCTTAGTCGACGGTATCAGTTCAGACAGAACTGCAGAGTTTTCACACTTGATCTTAATTTTGTTCTATTTGTCAGATGTAGAAGCAACCAGGGCTACAGCTCCATCGTGCCGGCAGAGCATTGAATAAAATACAGAACTGCTGGGTCATATAAGCGTTTCACACGAGTTAGCGCCGGGATATTTTACAATTTCATATTCATACAAATCATTCCTTAAAGGATGCCAGATTGAGATGAGAGCATTTTGATTGCTTCTCATTGGGCGACGTTGAAGGAACGACTATTGAAATGATCATTCAGACTTCTTTGTTTTGGATCAACTTCTGTTTAATTAGTCACAGTCCCAAAAAAAAGAAAAGGAAGAGTATTTTTAATAATCAGCAGTTCTCATTGACATCCATTAATTCCTGACTTTTATTTACAGTACAGATAAACCCATCTAAATATAATTTCCTTCTACACGGTTTTAAAACATCACATTTGTGGCTTCTAAAATACTGCCATTATTCCTCCCCGGTACCGACCCGCTAGAATCCTCCCTTTATTCCAGGTGAATAGAGTCTGAAGTGCAGTGCAGAACCACACTGGTCTGGGATGAACTCACTGAACCACAGGTGATACAGAAGTCCTGTGTGTGCAGAGCGCCAGCTGGCCTTTACTCTTCATCGCAGATCAAGAGCTTCTCACAGGCTGAGCGCTGACGACTGACTGACAGCACGACTCCAGAAGCGCTCGGACCAGCTGGAGCTGCTCATCCACATCACGGGGGGTCCGTGGCACTGCACCACGGTCTTATTCATATTTAACGAATCATTTACGCATTTTAGAGGATATTATTTGGAGCATATTTAGGATGAATGGTATTGTTTCTAATCCATTGATGCTTGTGCATGGATTTATTTGTCTCTGTGAATTTTGGATCCAGCGTGTCCAAATCTAAACTTTTAGTAGAAAATCTAATTCCCAACCATGTTTCTCCAAAACCTGTGTGTGTGTTGTCTTCGCTTCAGTTTTATGTGAAGAAAAGCTGCTCAATGATCAAGTGTTGGGATTTGAAACGAGATTTTCCAAATTCCAAACACACCTCAAATTCCAAGAAGTTGTACTAAAGCACCGAGTGTGTGACTGATGTGCTCGGGCACCGACTAAACCCATGTACAAGCTCCTGACACAGAGAGAAGGAATATATGTCCAACCCGATGACTTTATGATTCCAGGAGGACCTTTCAGCTCAGGGCTCATCTGCAGAGGCCTCTTCAGAGACTCCCTCGCTTCATGTCAATAGCTGTGCAGCATTTTAGAGGCGGGAGCACAATTTAATTTGCTAACTTGATAATAACTTGAATTCCCTCCAATAGTTTATTTGTGAGCTGGGAGTTTGAGGTCTGTATTGGGGGTCCTACAGTAACTGTATATTTATAACGATTATGAACGATCTGAAGTGGCTGAGAGAAGATGTTAAAAGACAAATTATGATGACAAATCATAATAATGTGACAGTTAACGATTTCATGAGATAGTACAGCATCATGTTTATTCCACAGTGTAATACAAATTTAGAGAGGTGGCATGTACCTCTAAAAGATCCATAATGAGCCTTCATCAATTACCTACATTTCAATTCCAATGATATTATTTGTATTGATTAAATTGACACAGAACTGAGCTCCAACTTTATATTTTCACTCCATTAAACTATACACACACCACATGTATTCTCACGGAAAGCGTGAACTTATAGAAATAAAACTATTTTCTTCTGGTTATCATTGTCAAGCATCAGTTCATATTCAACGAGCAGATGACAAGAGGAGAGTGATGGAGAGGAGGAGGACAGGAGGAAAGCATGAGGACACAGAAGTGTTACAAAGAAGTGAAAGTCCGTAGAGCTCAAACTGAACGACAGGCTGACCCCCCTCACGGCCCCCCGGACCCCCACGGGGTTCACTTTGCATGTGTTGATAAACAGGCCGGGTGGTTGCCCCACACAGACCCGGTGGTCTGGTGGGTAAACTGGGTCTTAAGTCAGCTAGCTAGCTAGCTCGCTCGCTCGCTGACTAACTCTAGCTAGCTAGCTAGCTGACTAACTCACGCTGTAGTAATGCTTTATAGACATCCCACTGTACTACGCTTCCTGTCTGGCCTTGCTAGCCGTGTGGGATTCGTTTCTGTGAATGAGATACCAGGCTAACAGCTGAAGAGGAGGCTCGTTGTGGGAAACGCGGTACGTTTGAATTCCCTGCAGACAGAAGGAACGGTTCCTTACAGACCCACCCGGCAGCAGACCAGGACGCCGTGGGTTCATCAGTGAGAGGCACGTCTTTCACAGAGGACACCAACGCGACCCTGCGAGCACGTGTTCACGCCGTCCACGTCCGAGCACTCAAGGAACTGCCCCAAAAGGACAAAGAAAGGAACGGTCTTCCTTCTTCAGCGACACATCTGGGGAAAATTTAAGAGGGGAAAATATACCAGAAGACGCTTGGTTCACTAGCGTCCTTAGCATGTTAGCGGTTAGCTACGATGCTAGTAGCTCACCAACTAGCACAGCGAGCCAAACCAACAGCACAGCTGCTGGGATCTTTGGTTGACAGAAATAAGTCGGGGAGGGGGGGGATAAGGGGGCAGTGGGTTTGTTTGCCCGATGTCTACAGACCCTGCATATGCAGAACGACGGATGGGAGGGCCTGGAAGAGCTGATGGACCAGCAGCTACTGCTGACGCCGTGGTGCATCCTAAACTCACCGACTGTACCAGCTCTGTTGCATCGTGTGACTCCACGGGTCACTTCCATCACCAGTCGCTCCCTACGCACATTGTGCTCATGAGTAACAATGAAGATGGACAGACAGCCACTGGACACGGGGGGGAGGGGGGGTGTTACAGAGACATGCATGTGTCAAAAGGTGGAGTGCACTTGTGTGCTTATGAGGACGTTCTGATTGCCAAATAGCAACACACACACGAAGAAATGGAAGAGGGGAAGAGTGAGAGGGTGAGGGGCAAGATACAAGTGTTTTAACACTTAAACACAACAACCTGAGACTAGTGTGCGGGAGTTGGTGGGTCGTCGGGGGGGGGGGGGGGGGGACAGAGACAGAAACAAAAAGAGAGTAAGCCGGAGAGGTCGTCAGACCGATATTTAGAGAAAGAGAGAAATAGTGCAACAAAGATAAGTAAAGCGAGAGACCTCAGAAGACCAGAAACGAAGGGGGAGACGGACTGGAGGAGAGAGAGCCAGAGAGGGAAGATTTGAGAGGAAGAATCGAGACGGAGGAGCCGCGGTGCTTTCATGAGTACGGCTGTGGAACTCCGTATCCCGGTCTGTAGATGGGTCTCCCTGTTGGCGACTGAGGGTTGGAATACGCCGGCCTGGCCGGGTAGCTGTAGCCGCCGTAGCTGTAGGAGGCCGGGTAGGGCACGGGGCCGCTCTGGGGCTGGCTCGGGGTGTACTGGCCGAATGCAGAGCCGGGGTGTGGGGTAGGAAAGGAGGGCGGGGTTGGGTAGGGGCAGGCGGCTGAAGACGGAGGCCCAAAAGCGGGCCTGGGGCCGGAGTAGCTTCCTGCTGGGGCGAAAGGTGAGCCGGAAACCGGGTACGGAGGGTACTGTGAGGGGGCGTTGCCCGGGACGGAGCCTGTTGCCGCTGCGGGGGCATGGTTGGGGGGGGAGGCAGGGTACGGGCTATAGGGGAGACCGTGGGGGAGGCCGGGGGGGAGGCCCCCTGCAGACGAGGTGGCCGGCTGCGGGGCGTTTTGGTAGCCGGACGGCTGGGGTGTGGAGTTTGCCAGCTGAGGATTTGTCGCCGCTGCCGTTGTCGTCGGTTGATTCCACGGGGAGGGGGTGGCAGCGGGGTCCTCGCTGGCGCCCGCCGATGATGTCATAGTGTTGGGGTTCCCCTCGCTCCTCTGTCGTAGGATCTCCTGGAGCTTCTCTATCCGCACCCGTCTTTTGTGAGCGAGGGATCGCAGGGAGAGGAAGCGATCGAGGAAGGGGTCCAGTGACAGAGAGCCCTCCAGAAACTCATCAGCTAGAGCCTGCAGGCAGAGACACACAACCGGCGACTTACTGGCGAGCACAGAGCCCCAGTACCCGACCCAGGAGAGGTCTACTTGGGATCTGTGCATCGTGCGGCACTTTGTAGAAGATCTTAAAAACCTTACGAAGGGACCACGGGCCAAAGGAAGAGCAGACATTATTTTTGTCTAAGCACATACGCCTGTACAGTGCTTTACGCTGGCTGACCGAGGCCAACGTTCTATGACACACAAGAGTTTCCATAAAGAACCTAATCGTTGAGTAGCGATTCCCAGATAAAACGGCCTGAAATGATTCTATTTGAGAAGTGCTACAGCTTCAAAAACAGTTCTAACTCGTAAACATACAAAGATCATTTATCAGAAAATAGAATAAAGTGCTGCAAAAAGCCTGAACAAATAGATGAAAACATAAACTGTACAAACGGTGAAAAGCGCTGCATTTCTTGTCACCACAGCTGAAATCTGTGTTTTTGTGGATTTCTGTTTATTTGCACATTTCTCCTTCATGGGACAAAGAGCCGCTGAATGGGTTTCTAGAAAACCGCTCAGCCATTGTTTCACTGCCTAGAGACATCAGTGATGTGATGGACACAGTGACGCCTGAGCATAAGCATGCATCATTCCACACTGTGTGTGTGTGTGTGTGTGTGTGTGTGTGTGTGTGTGTGTTCTGACCTCAGACTCTTCCTCCGTTTTGCTCCCCTCTGTCTGTAGTCTGGAGAACAGGGCCTCTGGGGACACCTGACCCACCATCCCATCTGAGAACGAGGACAACATTGACGGAGGGGACAGACACAAGCACAGCACATACTGAACACAGGAGAAGACAAGCAGTGTTTGTCTGGGACACTTGTTCAGGCCCCGCCCCTTAAAGACACTGCCTCAGTATTACACATGACTTTGGCAGAGGGGAATCCTTACACATATTACAAATCTGTATTCCATCCGGTCTTCTTTTTAAAGAAATATGACAGTAACCGATGGACAGCAACGTGTTTGTGGTTAGTTCAGACTGACAGCAGAGTGTCTCCCCCCTCGTCCCTCCCTCCTACCTCTCAGGGAGCAGTGTTGTCTGTAGGTTTCTCGGATGGCCTCCAGCTGGGAATATCTCTCCACCAGTGCCTCCTTCTCTGACTCCAGGCGAGGCTTCACGTCCAGGTTTTGCTCAGCCAGACTGCGATTTGATGCTAGTGCCATTTCTCTCTCCAGCTGAATATTCTGGATCTAAGGGGGGGAAACGGGCATCAGACTTTACATTAGAGCCATTTAGTGGATTAGTATGGCCTTCTCTTCAGTACACATGTTCGCTGTGTTCATCACAGAGAAGTACGAACTACAAAGCTGAGGCCTGTACTTCCAAGCAAGTTCAACCCGCCTCAAACCCAAAAGGGCTGTCCCATGGCGATGTACCCTACTCCGAAGGGAGCCCCCATTGTAGGACCGAGAGCCTAGGGTTAAACCTGAAGGTGCCCTGTAGACACCAAAGCCCGAGGTGTGGTTCGGGGCTCTGGTCTTAATTACTCTGGGATTTTAATCCAAATTTGACCAGTTCTAGGTGATTTATACAAGACAAAAGCACAATGGAGTCAAACTGTTACACGTCACGGCCGCGCCGCTCCGCCCAGACACCAAAAACCAACGCAAAGAGAGGCCTCTTATATCTCTTTTGTCTGGGTAAATCAGTAAGAACTTAAGCACGTGAGTCTGGGTGAGGCTTCCCGTCTCTCTTGTATAGTCGCCCCACAGCGGGGACTCCACTACTCATATAACACCTTCTCACCGCCCCACGACCTCGGCTTGTTCTTTTGCATTTCAACTTGAATGTTATTTACACTGATCCCACTTTCCTCTACAAAGTAAAGAAGCTGCTCTGTCCTCACTTCAGTCTGTGTGACAGACGTGAGCAGAGGGAAGTCTGATGATGTTAATGATGTTGTACATTAACTCACTGAATTAATTTGGGTCAGAGTCAGATATGCACTAGGGGACCTAGGGGGATACGTAACAAGGGGCAGTTTTAACATCTCGAATCGCAATAAAAATGAACAGATTATTAACTGAATGGAATGAATTTACAGGTTTCACTGCCCTTTGTGAAGTGAATTTAGCATAGATATTTTCCAATTACAGAACTGCTTTCAGATTAAAGCTGGTGCTTTTTCAGAGCGTTCAGAAACGTATTTGTGTGCAAATGTGTATGCTCCATGTTGGTAGCACCTTCTTCCACACAAGCTTTTAAGAAAATCAAAAGAAGTTGAAGTTCAGTAAAATTATAACCACCTAAATTTTAGCCGATGAGACATAATTGCAGCTTGTTCAACCAACACAGCGGGCCTCAGGCAGACTGGACACTGTTTTGTTGTAATACGGTGTAAGAGTTGTATTGACATAAAAACACTGAGCCTGAAACGGAGGGTTTAAGCAAATAGTATGATGGCAAAATAAAGAGTTGTAGGAATAAAGTGGAGGTACAATAGGAGCTTTGCTAAATGATCAGATCTCCTCTTTGGTTAAAAGGAAGGAAAGAACTACTCCCATCCCCCACCAGGACTGTACAATAAGCTACAAACAAGACACATCTTTGATTGGCATTATTTGATTCATCATTTCATTTGATTTAACCCACAGTCAAAATATACATATACAAAACAAAACACCCTGAAAGGACTAATAACATCAAAACTTCCCTACGTCAGCCTTATGGAAAAGATGAAACATGCTGAAGTGCACAATTGGAGACCAAATGGAAAGTGAAGCATCATTCATACCTCGTCAGACTCCAGCGCCATTGACTCCACCCTCTCTGGGCTGTCCAGCAGCTCCTGGAGCTCTGATTGGCTCAGGTCCTGGAGCTTCTCCATTTGATTTGCCAGGATGGCGGTCTGTCACAAGGGAACCAGGAAATGAGAGTTAAAAACAATGTTTAGAAACATAAAGTGGACAGTGAGAAAGGCCCGGTCTCCGCTTCTTAAATGCCACCACGGACAGCGCAGAGCATTGGTAGTCACCGACTTATTGCGCCATTGTGAACAAATAAAGTCCAAACAAACATGTTACCAGCAGCCACTCCCTTCATAAAATACCAACCAGTGGTATGTGACCGAACTAGACACGTCCGGTTCATAGTAGCGATAGAAAACGGTTTTCTACAGTTAATTAGAGTTGTTTAACGTTACATTATTCCTGCCGAGTGAAGCGACTGCAGGCCACGGAGCAGAACACGACGGGTCACCGGACACGGTACTCACGCGACGCTAGCGAACCCAGTAGAGCCCGACGCGGACTGGCGGTGACATCCAACACCAGCGGTGTGTCTCAGCCGGCAGGTGACGCGACACGTCCACGGGATGTGCGACCGGGGGACCCGCAGGAATCCAGCCGAACCGAAAGCTAGGGAGGCGTTTTCGACGCACTTTGACCGCCGCGCTAACCAGCTTACCCCGGCCGAGTCCAATCTCACCGGTCGGTTCCGCGTCGACCGAATCCAGAGACGACAACAGTCGGTTCGACCGCAATGTCAGGCATCAAGCCACCGTCAACTTCGAGGAAACCCAGCGAGTTAGTGGTGAAAAACGGATCCCACAACGACGCCGCTCGGTCCCGACGGCTACCACCAAACGCCTCCGTGTTCAGCCAATGCCAACTTCGACAATCAGACGACTTAGGCCCAATAAACGGGTCAAAAAACAACAAAATATTCACTGAAATAGCAAAGTTTCACTCCTGACTGACAGAAACCGCCGCCATCTTAGGAACGATCCACGTTGGGCGTTTTGCGGGGGTGTTTGGATTCAATTAAACTATTTTGAAACGTCATAGTTGAACCGAAACAAGATCCCAGTTCATAGTAAAATACGTTATAAATACACACTATTTACCAACATATTTTTGAGCATTTGGATTGAACCGGGCCCGTCGGGCCTCCGGTGCCCCCCCGTGTCGCAGGGTAATGGTGGATTCCTCTCAGCTGATACAAGGGAACCCCCTATGTGACGGTACGGTCCGAACATCTGTCACCTTGCCGTGCGGAAGGAGCGGCTCGTCACGGCTTCCTTGACAAACGAGTCCATATTTTAGAGATGATGCAGAGAGAATATGGAACATATAGAGTGACACCGAGCTTGGAGGCGTGACTTGCTGTTATTGCTGTTTTACAGTGTTGCAAATGCGACTACGACCGTAATTCTCAGACTGTTTCCCCACTGAAATGGAAACGCAAACTTCAAATTCCCATATGCACATCTTTACGTACTACTTTCTATTCTCCCAACTGGCACATACGTCACTCAGTGCCTCTTCTTCGGCCTCGGTGACCTCTATGAGAGACTCGTGCTCAGTGAGGACCGATGATGAGGCTTCTGTGCAGCACGTGGTAGACATCCTGCTGGTTGAAGCTTGGATAAAACATTGTACCAATCTCAGCGCTCCTGGTTTTTCTATGATTGATAATCGTTTGTATTATTTCGTTCAGATATTCGCGGCAGGATGCAGCATCAACTGGGAGGAACAGAACCGCATGCAGCATCTCACTGGATGATTTCCTTCTTTTCACACCTCATTGTTGGGTTTCCTGTTTTATTTTGTTCACCTCTCTCTCGTTTCTGATCAGCTCACTTCCTGCGCTTGTGTTGATTGTGATCACCTTTCCCCGGCCTGATCGGCTCCACCTGTTCACCGGTCACATCCATCTTTGGATGAGGTGATGTCTTCCCCCTCATCCCCTTAACTGATATGATGAAAAAATATGAACTGAACTCACATGAGCTGTGCTCTTTGTTTACCTTTTGTTACATGTTACTGTGCTTTCAATGTTCAACTTCACTGCAATGACTTGTGGGTAATTGAGCAAAGTGAGCATGTGAAGCTGACCGGAAAGCTCAACATGGACGGAAGTAAACCCTGATGGGTCGGAGGGCGTCCGTGAGGCTGGGACTGGGCCTCCTCAGAAGCCTCTGGGGGACTATGTGTTGGAGTCTATGATAACGAATGGAAGTACATGTAAATAGTAAATGGACTGTACTTGTATAGCGCTTTTCTAGTCTTCCGACCACTCAAAGCGCTTTAACACTACACGACATCATTCACCCATTCACACCCATTCATACACTGATGACAGGAGAACCACACACAGTGACACCTGCCCATCAGTAACTACCATTCACACACTGTAGTCGCAGCTGCAGGAGCAAAGTTGGGTTAAGTGTCTTGCCCAAGGACACAACGACATGCGGGTTAGCCGGGCCTGGGATCGAACCCACAACCCTCTGATTGGAGTACGACCGTGCTCCCCACTCACCCACAGTCGCATGTAAATAGCTATATTCCGTTTCTTTCATTCAGACGAACAGAAATGGAGCAATGTTTGTTGGGGGAGTTGGTGATATTTAGAGGGGCTTTTGGGGCCGGGTAATTTTTTTTTTAACCTTTAATTTATCTAGTTGTTTCCTCCTGCTTCCAGTCTTGATGCTGAGTTAAGACGACCGCCTCATGACTGTCAGACTTTTGGTTGTTTATTTACAGTTTGTAATGCAGACACTGATTGGGATAGAGCACATGTAATATGTGGAGCTGGGTGTACCCACCCCGAACAGAACATCTGATAGGAGTTTGATTTTGGCCCATGCATGGTAAATGAAAGATGTCATGATAAATGGAGCTCAGATACCACGATTTCCCATGGCAACCGGTAAACAACAAGCGGAGCCTCCAGTTTAATCCGGTGGAAGTACAGCTATTAATACATAATACATTTATCATTAAAAAAACTGCCTTATACAGAAAGGTCACACAATTTCTTTCTGCATTGTTGATTAATTCATGGCTTTAGATCTAGTTTACATTTTTCAAATATTTGAAAAGGGCCAGCGAATGAAAAAATAAATATATATATAATATAATATATATATATATATATTTGTAAAGCCTCATGGTTCCATGTTCCTCCTCAGTAACGTCGCCTTCTCAGCTCCCCGACTCCTGTCATTTTGTCTTTTTCAACCACCCTCGGCCCCCGTCAGGGCAATCGGCCTATGGGAGTTCTGCTGCAACCATCAGGTGGGATGTATATATCATGATTTTAAGATCATAATTAGTTTTTTACAGTTTTACAGTGCATCTGCAACGAGTTGATACTGTCCAATCGACTGACTGTGGCTTTGCTCTCAGTGTTTGGTAGAATATTTGTCATCTCATTAAACAGGTGGCTTCTGCCCAAAAGCTAATTCACGTTTCCTATTCTCTTTGGGTGTTGGTGGAGCTCATGAGCAGTCCTGGGATTGATGATTGATTTTGGAAACCTTTCATAACTTTCCATTTATTTTGGGAAGTAAGTTTGCTGCCTTTTTTTACATTATACCAAATGTCGGCAAATCCACTAAAACCAAGCCATCTGCTGGATTAGCACTTTCATCAGGACAATTCTGTGGTTTAAAAAGTGGAAAGTGGCTGTGGAATGCCTCCTGTAGGTGTCCTGTGTGTGCGTATCAGTCTGTTTTGAGTGCTTTGAGGGCGGAGACAGTCAGGAGCGAGTGCATGACCACGGCCCCGATGTCATAGAGCAGCAGCAGCAGCGTCACACTCCAGATGTAGGCCTGCAGGAGACAATGAAACACATACATTTATTTAAATACAGGTATCTGCTCCAAAGTGACTCAACTGCAGTCATCTAAAATGCATCCATGCCTCTAACCCAATCCCCATTCAGCTGTAGTGTCGTTAGGGCCAACGGGGTTCGGTTTCACACGGGTTGGCGTCACAATCTTTACATCGTGCCATCAGAAGGGGGTTGTTTCCCAAATGTTGCCCACCTGCTGCAGTAAGAGCCTAAACTCAAGATGAGAAGATTTCTGTGTTTTTCATGTATTGTAAATATTCAGATCTTCCCACCGAGAGCTTGTTATTTTGACACCAGGCCCAAAGCTCCTCCACCTCTCGTCTGTACGCTGCCTCGGCTCCACCAGTGATCATTCCAATGACCGTGGTATCATCAGCACGCTTGATACTGGTGTTTTCCTGGGAGGCCACACAGTCGTATGTGAAGAGGGTGTACAGCAGGGGGCTCGGTACACATCCCTGGGGGGTTCCTGTGCTCACAGTTCTTGTGCTGGAGGTGCGATGGCCAACTCTGATTGATTGGGGTCTGCCTGAGAGGAAGTTCAGCCCCCCGTTGCAGAGGGCAGGTGTCCGATCCAGAGTGAGGATGGGACTGTATTGAAAGCTGAAGTCTATGAAGAGTCTTGCGGAGGTGTCCTTGCCCTCTAAGTGCGTGAGGGTTGTGTGGATGACGTTGTTCACTGCATTGTCAGTAGACCGGTTCTGACCATATGCAAACTGAGTCCCGCAAGAATTCTCTGTTCTCTTTCAACAGTTGTCTTAGCGAGGCAATTTGTCTCTGAAAGTCTGGGTGCAAACGTGGAGGGGTGGGTGAGTTTGTATGGTCTACAGCTCTGCTTTTCTGCATGGGGGGAGACATTTCTTTAGTTGCCTGGACTCTGTTAGGGTCGGGCTCAATGGCTTAATGTCGTCCAAAATAGCTCACCTGAGAGACGCAGGTGTCGCTTTTGTCTTTGTTTTGCTTTATTGCTTTATTCCCCTCTCCCTGGTTCCCAGCTAGTTTTAGTGGGGAATGGACAGTGGGGTCTCTGTATAGCTTTGTTAAGGGGGCGGGGATGTGAACTCACCCTCAGCTTTCCTGTTTTTGTCTTTTCCACATCACCCACCACTCAGTCATACAGCGACCTTTTGGATCAGACGCGTTTTTTCCAATCAGTGGATCGGGTGCGCTGCGGCGAGAACATACATCCCAGTTCTCCCTACTATCGGTTTGGGTCTTTTGTCTTCTTTTTGGTCAAGTAAAGAACAAAAACACAAGTTTGATAGCAGCACACTGACCGCCAGCCATTCCTTGGGACAATCGTAGTGGCCTGTCCTGTGAATGATTTCACACTGATTCGTGTCGGAGAAATTGTTGAGGCTGTAGCAGTAGAAGCAGAAGGCCATCAGTGTCCCCAACAGGCCAACCAGGTTACTGCACGCACAACCCCGAAGCTGTGGAGGAGGACAGTCAAGTTCCATTACTGTGCACTTACACACATACACTGATTATACAGAAGCAGACTTGAACATATGAAATCACTGTGAACCAATTATGATTCTCTTGGGGTGGCTGACTATAAGCTTAGCATATAACAATAATACATAATAAACTGTAGTTACAGACCCATTTTAATGGAATAAAGTGTTGTATACGATAGACATGGCAGACAACAAATATTTGTATTCTTAGATAATATGATATGACAGACACATTCTGACTCAAGTCAGGGGTTGGTTTACTCAAAATCTCTTGAAATTATTTTTTTATCGTACCAGTAGTCTGCTGGAGTTCCTCTCATTGGCAAAGGTGAATGATCCTCCGGTCACAATCTGCAACACACACATTACCTTACTCTCATCAGAGTAAGGAACATGCAGCAGAGAGCCTTGTCTCCCTTCATTTTATAATCAATCATTTCTAGACTCCAGACTAAGAACAAGAATCGTGAGGTACGTACAAGAATTCCTAAGAAAAGTGGCAGGATGAACAATTTTGGCAGGGCCTCCTCAGAGTAGGCAAGTGGGAGAGCCAACAGCACCTGGAACAGGCCTAAGAGGATGGTCACCACCTACAGGACACAAGGGCGTTACACTTCACACTATTATCATCTTTAGGAAGTCAGACTTCCAACTCCAGTTAAGCGCACCACCCAAACTGAGTGGATTCCTGATCTCACCGCAGCAGCTTCATGGTCAAAGCAGGCGGGCAGAAAACGTGACCTGGGTTCAGCCGTAGACGACATGTTTCTGCAAAACGGGAGACGTTACGTTAGTCACAAACATCTATGGAACGGATTCAAAGTGGAGAGCTCCACACCTATAATAATCCAACGAAATCCAAGAAAAAATAAGAATAAACGAGCAGCAATGACAGAAGACATGATTGTGACACACTAGAAAGGGGAAAGGACAGTGGGAAACATCTGTATTATTACGCATGCTCATCTGTTCAGACAGGAAGGATTTGAGAAACAGAGACCAAAACAAGGTAGTGAAAGGGGGGAAAAAGGGAACTGAGCGAGCGTGAGAGGGTATTAGTTCATCAAAACCACATGTTGCAATCCTCTTAGGAAAAACTGGAATGCTGTTGGATGAGATGCAGATGTGGTGGGAAGAGGAGTGACAGAGGTGGAGCAAGGGAGGGAGAGTTAGAAGTCTGAGTTTACACAAAAACATGAGTTGACAAGGCTCACCAGAAGTGGGAGGAACATTATAAAAATTGGCAGTTGAGAAATAAACTTGTTTTAATTCATGCACGTATTTGTCACTGTGTTTATTAGCCCCAGCCAGCAGTCATGCGGTGGGGGCCCCTTGTGAATCAAAAGCTTTTCATGGTTAGGGTTTTAGCCCCATAAGGGGCTATTGAGTTCTAGTCGGTTTGTTCTGATAGGGCCCACACCATTCATTTTCCTTTAGGGTACACATCAGTTGGGCAATCAAATTTAAACCAGTAATTATTTAGTTTTGAAGTCATAACTGCGATCCCGGCATGTAAGCTTTTCAGCCTTCAAACCCAACTTTGACACCCTTGGTCAAAATATCAAAACCAGTGAGCACTACGAGGAGGTACCATGATGAAGTCGAAGTCTGTCTACAGCCTCTATATCGCCCCCTAACGTGGGGAAGGCCACGTTTGGGACATAATCCTCCGACTTATGTGACGCTACATTGCTAACAAATGGTCATTGCCTCAATTGATGATGTCATGTGACAATGTGCGAATTTGAGTTTTATGTATTCTTTTTACTCCTCCCGTAGGGATATTCTGTCAAAATGTGGTGTTATCATTGTTGTTACAATGTCTAATTTCCCGATTGTATTATTTAAATACATTTCTATGCCCTTGGTATACAGAGTCAGTCACGCGAACATTTAGTGGGTTTCATAGCGTCCCCTAATACGCCCCTTAGTTTGGTCAGATATTTTGTACTCACAATACTCTTGAAAAAACTTCAGTCATCGAAGATGCAAACTATTTTGAAGTCCTACTAACAAGTTTATCAGACTGGTAGATTTGTGTAATCCCTCTGATTTGCCATGAAAGAGGAAGTTGTTGTGACTTGAGTATATGTTGTCCAATCTGCCCTTCATTCTTCATGCTTCACAAGGGTCTAGGCGCAAAATAAATCTATATGTGAGTATTGACTTCCAGTCCTGCCCCCCATTATTTAGTGTGTTTGGGGCAGTAAAAAGGTGGTGATCCTACATATAGATATAAACAGGTTTCATAAGGGTATGGACAGGGTATACACAGGTGCAAAGGGTACAGACAGGGGGAAAACAGGTATGAGCAGAGAATGTCCAGGTACAGACAAGGGGCAGACAGGGTACAGACAGGTATGGACAGGTAGAGACAGGGTACAAACCGGTATAGACACAGTACACACAGGGTACAGACAGCTACAGACAGGAGCACACAGAGGGCAAACAGGTACATACATGGTACAGACAGGGTACAAACAGGTATGGACAGGCACAGACAGGCACAGACACGATACATGCAGGGTACAGACAGGTAAGGACAGGTACAGACAGAGGGCAAACAGGCACAGACACGATACATGCAGGGTTCAGACAGGTAAGGACAGGTACAGACAGAGGGCAAACAGGTACAGACACGATACATGCAGGGTACAGACAGGTAAGGACAGGTACAGACAGAGGGCAAACAGGTACAGACACGATACATGCAGGGTACAGACAGGTAAGGACAGGTACAGACAGAGGGCAAACAGGTACAGACAGCTCTGAACAGATACAGACAAAAGGATAACAGGTAGAACCCATCTTATGTCCTATGTTTGACTCTCTATCTTTGTTTTCTGTGTATCACCTGGGTTTTATAAGCCTTTTCAGTCTGTCTCTCTTCCTGTTGTTTCTTCCACAAAGCAGCCTTCAGCCTTCCTGTGTCTCTCGTCTTGTTGTGTGATTTGTTTCCTGTCAATCACTAGACTGTCTTTTCTCTGTTGGTTGTTGGTGAGTTGTTAATAGTCACATGGCATTCAGTCCAGTGGTACCCACCTAATGTTGCACGTGTTTTACGTGCTCTGCATTGACAGAGAGTCCAAGTCATGAAATAAATAAGCATGACTTGGACCAGAGGATGGTCTTTGAATGTGTATAAAACTGTGGTGCAAATTAAAACAACTTTGTTGATAGCTTGCCGAGGACTTTGTCAGTAGTGTTTTTCTAGAACGGTCAATTAAAACAACTTCTCTCCCAACACTGTGCTTCCTGGGGTCCTGACCAATACACCTGCCACGACCTAGTCATGTCGCACACATGGCGTAACTACTCAAGGGTCAAATTGGCATAGGATTTGGGTCATCGTTGGCCAATTTGTTACCATAATCCATCAGCTTCCCCCAAAACAACTTCCAAAAGAAACTCAAAGCACTTCAAAACATATGCAACACTCCAGACATTGATTCCTCAAGAGAGGAATCAATTCTCCTTTGATTCCTCAAGAGAGAAATCAATTCCTCAAGAGAGGAATCAACGTCACTGAAAGGCTTTTCCAAACATCCCCGACCTAGATTTAAATATAGACTTTTCTTCCCGCTATGTGACCCCTGAAGGTGTCTTGTTGGCAACTTACCTCGACTGAATGTTTAACAAATGCAGGTGTCTCGGAGATGTCCTTCTATGTCCCCCCCGGGGAGACAGTTCTTCTGATTGACCAAGAAAGGAGAAAACTCTCAACAACAAAGAAGGCAGGAAGCAAAGGAGGAGCTCCACTCAACTCGGACGGACAACACCCTCACTCTCTCCCTCTCTCTCTCTCTCTCTCCCCCCCCCCCCCTGTCCCTCTCTCTGTCCGTCCGCATACACGTATCCCCGTGCGAGAGGCCAGCAAGTGATCTGAAGAAAAGGAGGACAGGGGTCTTAATCCATCTCGAGAGAAACAACAGGTAGGATTGGGACATTTTGTGTATTTTAAAGATTAGGCATCAGCCTTTATATGTGTTTTCTCTGTCTAAAAAGTCTAATTTGATATAAAATGGTCTGTTGAAAATTACAAGTGTTTCCCAAAAACATGAGTCACATGAGCTGTCAACATTACGCAATACTTTACTGCATAAACGGAAGCAGCAGCTGCGCTGCACAAAGCTCTTACTGATTTGGTTATTGTACAGTTATTTGCCAAAAAATGGAATCAAAAAAGAGGGGTATGTGTTATTTATATATTTTCTGCTTTAATGCAAGCAACACAACGCAGATCTAGTGATGCAACAATACATCAAAGCGGTTCCTAAGCTGCCTGAAGATGTGAAGTGGGGGGACTGAGGGGACACACTGATGAATAGCCGTGATGTGTGAAACACATACATGTTGCATTGTCACAGGTTTGACTCTTACTTTTTTCAATTCAAGTAATTTTGTTAAAAATGTCCTCATGCTGCTAAGTGCTTACAAAAAAATACGATAGCTTCATTCATTTAAGAGTTTATTAGTTATTATTACTATTTTATAGCAAAAGCAATGTATCGGTCCACTCACTATACCATTAAATAAGATAATAAAAAATAAAATAATCCTTTATCATTCCCACTGCGGTAAAACCATACACTCTACACTGAATCCATTGGTCATTATGGTACATTTCAATACTATTAATATTCGCTACTACTTTATCAGCAGTAAGTGATTATGTCAAATTCATGTCATAATAAAAAACAGTTATTGGCAAAATGCTGAAAAACTTTCCCCTAAACCTAGGTTTCATTCAATTATGACATTGCATGTGTATTTCAATGTGTCTTGTATTATATGTTGCTGTTTTAATACCACACACATATGTTTTTTTGGGTGACTACTTCATCCCAACTGGGTTCATGCACAGCCAATCAGCCACACTTAAAAAGAAAAAGTCTGTTTATAGCTGCATTAAAATTGGACCAATGACAGAACCGTTTGCTCATGAGTGATGTTTGTTTACAATATTTAGTCCGTCAAAGGAGAAACTGCAACATTGTATCATGTTAATTCTGAATCAGGACAAATCAAAAAAACAACACCAGTTTTATAATTCATGTCTCTATTTTGTGTATTTTTTATAAATTATATTTAATATGAATTATTATTACACCATTACATGTTTCCTCTAGCGAACCCCCTCAGTGGTGCCCCCACCCCACTTTGGGAATTCCTGCTCTATGAGATGATCGCTCAGACTGTACTGAAGGGGGGGGGGTGTCTCTGGGGTCTCTGCTGTCCTCTGCAGGCTATGGCGGTGTCAGTCTCCAGGGATCTGACCGTAGAGGTGCTGGAGGATGTGAATGCTGTCAAGCTGAGTGACAGGCAGCAGGCTCTACGCGCCGCCATCCGGAGGGGAGAGCCCAAAAGTCTGGGGGTGAGTGCACATTTCTTCCGCCCTCTCACCCTCTCATTGTTTCTCAACGGTGGTGTCATGTGGAAGAGAGAGTTTTGGTTTGTCTTGGTTCCTGTTTGTGCCCCGACCCTTTTTTGATATTTTTTGTCTTGGAAACCCTGCGAGTCTGCGTTTGCGTCCTGATCCCCGGCTGACAATCGTGACGAACAGTCATGCCAGTTAGTTAGCCAACTAGATCCTGGACCACTGGTGTCACTAAGTTTGACTGTGTGTGTGTGTGTGTGTGTGTGTGTGCCAGGTGAGTCAGGTCATGCTGGGGCTGATGGTCATGTCCTACTCTATTCCTCTGCACTTCACTGTCGCAACGGAAGTGGTCACCTTTGGCGTTCCCTGGTGGAGTGGGCTAACGGTGAGTGTCTGTCGGTGCTTCCTCTGTTTCATTGATCTAATTTGTTTTAGATTAAAGATGTAGATTGTGTGTTGTTAAAATGAAACCCAAAGCAGTCAAATCAGAGATGGTGACGTAATGTTCCCTGCTGTCTTCCATGTCTCTAAGTTCATCACAGCGGGAGCGGTGGCCATCGTCCTGGACAAACACTGCACCATGAAGATTGTGAGTTTGTAGACACGTACAACTCATGTGTGTGTACATGTATGGTTATTATTACATTCCTCTGAACCCCGGGGACCCTTCCCCACGTTGTTTCAAACAAGCACGTAACATCTCTACTTATTGGTGACACATGCATATGAACTCAACCACAATTGGTTTAATATTCCCAAACACATCCCAAAACCCCTCAGCTCAAATCCCAGCAGTGTCACATGACTCAGAGCGAGCTCTTTACCGCCATCTCCAGGCCTTAAAGAGATGTTGTGGCTGTTTTGCAGTTGCAGGGGTGTCTGATAGCGAGCGGGGCGTCCGCCCTGCTGTCGGTGGTGGCTGTGATCATCTACTCGGTGGACATGGACATGAATCCATTGCTGCCGTGCGAGACGACTGATGACCCCTGTAGTGATGAACACGACACCACGGTTGGTGCCTGCCACATTTTGTCTCACATGTTCCCGTGTTTCCATAACACTTTGAAATACGTCAGTGTAGATTGTCCTTCGGATAAGAAAAACAAGTCAAACATAAATACGCTATCATAATGCAACTAATGTAAGAGTAACAAGTATGGACGAAGATGCAAAGTAGTGACAAGAAGGTATAATCAGTCATACAGACAACAAGCAATGAACCACACCCCTCTGTATACCATATATAGCCTCTGCACGGATCTCTGAAATTAATCACAATTAATTGCTTTCTAATGCAAACAATACAATGGCGAACTGTAAAAAGTAATGTATTGCACACTATTATACTGATTTTCACCTCAATCAAAGGTGCTAGTCGCTCCCATATTACTCCATCACTGGTTTGCAACAAACTGACAACAGCCTAGTTGCCTTCATTTGTAGACAGCAATGCTTATACTTGAACAGACTTCATTGTCACCGGAAAGTCGCTCCTCGTCCCCAGGTTGTGTTTGTGACGCTGTGACCACACTAATGGAAGTCTTGCGTGCCTTTCATAGGCGCTGAGCCGAGGACTGAAGTCGGTCCTCCTTCTCTTCACCGTGGCTCAGATGGTCATCTCTGCTGTTGTCTTCTTCCTTCTCTTCCGGCAGAGACGCTGCTACGGACAGTACGCTGTAAGACTGCAACGCTTTCTCTCACAAAGACTCCCATTCATCTGCATTGTCAGTGTTCACATACAGCCGGGGGCTTGAAAGAGAGCACAAAGGAGGGTGATGTAATACGGAAAGGAATTGTCAAAGTAGTATCAAACAAAAAACAAAACGGCAGAACATTTTCCACTGTAGATTTTATTGGTTTGTAATTTAATGTTGCGTTATGGTGTAAACATCAGAGACAGTAGATAGACTCTAGTTCCCTGGTTAATATAGTGGCTGGCCAGGTAATAAAATGCCTTTCATGCCAGTGGGGGGCAGTAGAGTAGTAGTAATAGAAGTAAATGACGCGCAGGAGAGAATTTCGTAAAGAAAGTAGAGAAATATTTAAAAATATAAAAATGCAGACTGAACTGGGCAAAAACCACGACTGGACAAAACCTTGTGCTCGGTTTTCAAATTCAGCTCTGGATCCAAAATGACCCGATGAATTAATTCTAGCAGATGGCTTAGTTTGGTCGTCAAAGGACTGGACTTAGTTCCGGGGGTCATTCGCAGTGTTGGGCCCTGGTGGTAGGAAGGAACCAAGTGATCACCGTGGCAACCAGAGGGCACCAAAGAGCTGCAGAGGTACCCCACAAGAGAGCTCGACACACAGGGGAAAAACCATTGCACTCACTACACAAGTTGCGTAGGACCCCGTAAGGAATGCAGGGAGACAATGTTTGCAACTTTAACGAGAGGAGGCACTGAAATAAGAATTGTCGAGCAAAGACTGACACACAAACTGGAGATTTCATTCTTTGCTTTAGTTTGTTGTCGTCAGAGACCATTTAAACCCAGTCACCTGCTGCTGGGACCAGTCATGAAGGATCTAATCCAGGTGGCAACAATCTGAAGCCAATCAGCAGTTAAATAAACTTTGACGAGGAGCAGAATCTTTAGTAAATTGTGGCCAAAATCTTTTGAACGATCCCCCGTTTGCTGCCTCTGAAAGCGGCCCAGTGTCCGTCTGCTCAGAGAGTCCAGCTGCAGATCCGAGCGCAGTGCCACCAGTCACTGCTAACACCAGTACCACCCCTGGACAGGCTAAAAGGACACCGTCAGGCAATCCAGAGGCTGGGAGTGGGCCCAAGGTCTCAGATCAAAGCCTCTCCAGCTTTCTAGGATTGAGGTGCACAGGGATCTCTTCAACCCCCATTAGCTCTCTCATAACGCTTCACTTTCTGGACCGTCGCTTGTGCCAATGGCCGTGGTAAAGCTTCCTTTCTAGCTGCTCATAACCCCTCCAGTAGACATTGGCCCCCTGAACTGAAGAACGGTCAATTCCGTCTCCAAAGATGTTCTGTATTAACGGTTTTAGTTCCTACCAGCCCATCTATCTGTGTCTACGACAACAAGTGACCACAGACGTGCTTTTAGGTCTCAGAGGCGACGCGTTCCTTTACTGCTGTGGGTAGTGAGCTAGTTAGCAGGCCGGGCTAATGTTTGTGACAAATGCCAGGAGCCACTGTTCCATTCTGGGTTTTAAATCCCATGTGTGATCTGATGTGTGAAGTTGCTAACACCAATGTTCACTCGGTCCGTCTGTGTTTCACAGTCTCTCAATCAAGCTGCTCTATCAACATCCACGTCAGTAACGTCCCTCCACCTGAACTGATCACCGGACCACCAGTCTTTGAGGTGACGGATCGCTTCCCAACGAGACCTTTTTCCCCCCTGAAGCTGACTTCACCTGTCGTATGTGTATTGATTCTGCCTATCTGCTGGTATCCATGGCTTATCCACAACGCTACCTAAAATGCCACCACTGGAGAGTATAAAGTGGAAACTTATGGTCTGCTGAAATAAACAGTCTTTCTGGAGCAGTCCTCGTGTAGATTTCCACTGCTGTTTGCTTACATGAGTTTGAGGTCACTCCAGCCCAGAATCTAGGGACAAAAACCAACACTGTGTATGCGAGGAGGAAAAACACACAGCACAGGTGAGGAAGAGACCTCACTGCATGTCAGGCAGGGATGTCATTGCATGGGAGGACGACACTTTCAGACAGCTGCATGCAGATGAGGAAGGAACGCGGACTCCTCTTCACCAGCAGGGCGGTTCCAACAGCTGGTGTTTTCACTTCAAAATGTTTCCATTGTGTGAATGTTGTACTAACCCTTTGATATATTTTGAAATAAAGGTGTCCAGTGAGACACATTTTATGAAACGTGTTTGTGTGTGTTTAACAGAGGAATACACACATACACACTGTGTGCATAAAACACAGCTATGATGATAAAACAGATTCACGTTCACGCTGCAGAAAAGAGACAAAGCCAGAAAGTAATATGAAAAAGGGGAAATTCACACAACATAACTGCATAATATGTCGTTTTCTTTTGGAAGAAATCATATTCTGGTGAAAATGGCAAATAGCCTGAATGTGAAATGAATGTTGTTGAGATGGAGTGACTGAGGGTCTTCAGCTCATGTGGGGAGAGTTGTGGTGGGAGAACATGAGAAATAAAACATATGGACCAATAGATATGATACGAGCACTGGGCGGCGGGACAGTGTCTCTGTGCGGTGGGACAGTGTCTCTGGGCGGTGGGACAGTGTCTCTGTGCGGTGGGACAGTGTCTCTGTGCGGACACGCCGTCAGCCTGGAGGGGGCACACGTCTCCGGCTCCGCCCGGCTCTTTCCCGGCCGTCTTTCCGCATCCTGTTTACCTGCGGGGGGGAGGAGGGGGGAGAGAGAGACTCACTTCATCGCAACTTCGCTCTTTCACTTTCTCATCGGGACATTGTCTTTGTCCATTATGTCCCGCCGCTCGACTCGCAGCGCCCTCCTCGGTGGTCTGTGCGTGCTGCTGGCCGCCGCGTTGCTCTCCGTGTCGGCGGAGAAAGACTCCGAGAGTCGCTACGGTTCCGTCCGGGAGGCCGTGGCTGAGCTGGCCGGGGAGGGGAGGACCTACCTGGGCAGGCTGGCCGGGGAGCAGACGGTGCGGTCGGTGCATAAGGTGAGAGGTAGAAACAGTGGAGAAGGCTAGTATGCAACATGTGGATTTGTATGAATAATATGACGTGACGTGGACTTTGTAACTCGCACACACACACACACACACACACTGAGGAGGAAGTAAAGCACACGGTGTCCGCGCTCCTCCGCAGGCCTTCTCCCAGGTGCTCGCCGCCGTGGCAGGAGGCCTGTCCGCCGGCCTCAACGTGCTCTGCCTCAACGCGTCCCGCTTGCTGCAGGCTGCCGGAGTCCACGGTGAGCATGAGGAGGACGCACGCTGCATGTCCCCCTGGGGAAGCTCTCATTGATAAGGACAGTGTCCTCGGGTCTTAAATGATAATGGTCAAAGGACCCAAACCTTTTGGTTTGTTTGTTTATCCATTCGTGTGCAAGGTTGATTTGCATTAACGGTCATTCGTTCTGCAGGTTTTACTTCCCTTTTACTGTGTGCATACTCATTTATCATACTGGATTGTCTGCTGTGTCTTCTTCACAAACTCCGTCAGGTGATCAGACAGATGAGAAACAAAAGCCGGTTAACGGAAGCGAAGAGGAGAATCGTGTCATCTCGATTTAAACAAACCCACTTCCTGCTCCAGCTTTGAGTCACATTATGTTTTCTTCTCTCCTGCAATGGGTGACCAGGTCACAACAGACAAACCCCCGAAAATGTTTTGGTCTTGAACCAATATATTAATACGTTTAAATATAATAATCTTTTTAAACTAAAATAATTTTGGTCGGGTAAAAAATTACTTTTGGGGATTGAAGATGTCAAACCCCCCCTAACAAAATCCAACCTCAAATATCAAAATGATTATTTGATTCAGAAATTAATCAAAATTCCAACTGATTCCAACCATGTGTCCTCTCTGAGTTGGTTGCGAAAATGAAGCTGAGCTCCCATGATGCAACAGCATGTTTGGTACGGCGCTCTATCATCCTCTGTGTGAGCAGCGTGTCCTCAGTGAGGCAGAGGAGCTGTCTCATCTCCAGATGTCACAACATGAGAAATGACTAAGTTGTCATAACTTATGGATGTTAGACTCATCACTGCAGCCAAATAGCCGCCGCTGCAAAGCTTTTAACACTGGGGAAGAGTCACTGTGAGTAGGAGCATGTGGCATCTGTGTTACAATCCATTTCATCCCTCAGCAACCTCCACCCTTTCACAAACCAACCCTTTAATGAAGAGAGTAATCAGCAGATTGATTGATATTGGAAATGATTGTTGGTACATTTCTATATTATTCTTCATTGTCTCCACATAAAATGGTTCGGTGGAGACCTGGGGCCTCATTTATAAACGTTGCGTACGCCGCTCTCTGCGCAATAATTGGAATTTATAAAAAGCAAACTTGACGGAAAAATGTGTGGTCCTTCGCGCGAGCTCGGACCCACGCGTACGCACAAAAACGGGTGAAATGAGAACCGTCGGCAAATGCAAGAAACACGCAAACGTGCGGGAAAGTGTGTAAAACTAGACCGTTGTAGAAGAAATGCCAATACTGCCTCATAAATAACACGAACACCAAATTGATCGACCTGCAGCGTAAAACAAACAAATACAAATTAACACATTTTCAAAAAGAAAAGTGAAATATGTTCTGCAATAATATCGGCATGTTATTAAATTCATCCTCAAATCACAGATGTTGCTCGTCAGATGCAATCAGACGGACGGTAATAAAATGCCATGATGCCGTCACAATGCGTAATGACGCTGATGGCTGATCTCGCGTTCTTAGGAGACGTGGCACATGGAAGGATTGGCGCTGTAGTGCAGCGCACCGTCGGCCTGTTTAAGGGCAGATGGCGCTGCCTCGACTGCACTGGAGGAGGTTATTGTTTACTCCTGAGAAGGTGTGCAACATCGTGCTGCGTGTGCTGTGCTACATGATGTGGCTCAGCTTCCAAACGTGCCTCGACCCCCTGACGCCGATGCTGGCCCAGACCCCCGATCCCCAATCATTGCCGCCCGTCTCTCATCACCTGTGGCAGACACACTTTGCCGATGGCACGCTAAACGCTTTTCTGCGTCCAGAAAGACCATTTTTTCTTTATTTGGGTCCGAGGTCGTGAGGCAGAGCGTTGCTCTGCAACCTTTTGCCACTCGATTGCCTGTTTGGCATCAGTGACGTCCACACTGTGCCCTCCAAAGAGCATTTTACTCCTCCTTTCCACCTCCCAGTGATCATCTCCACTTCACACTGAGTGAAGTTCCGTTTCTTTGTTTTCCTCTCAATGTTCGTCATGATTTCGCAATCGATGAATATTAATTTGTGGGCGTTCCACAGACTATATAAGGGCAACTGTAGGCGTGACATGAAGCCACAAAAGCTGCGCTGCATTTAGAAGTGAGTGTGATTTATTAAGGGAAAACAGCGTAGGACGTGCGTGCGCTCGGTTTTATAAGTCTGAATATCTCCGTCCGTACGCACGTCCTACGTTTCATCCGTACGCCACTTCTGCCGCAAATCCTACGCACGGTTTTATAAACGAGGCCCCAGGTTTTTGGGGCACAGGGGAGTAAATAGTGATGCCCAAATCTGCCATCTGAAAAACATCTTAAGATGTTCCCTCACTGGAGCTTTCCTCTGTTTTGAACGAGACCCACAAGGGTTTATTAAAATGAATTCAAAAGTGACTTGTAGGTATTGCAGCATACCTCTGAACTGCGCTCTATGCTCTTGCCACAGCCACCCTTCCCATCAGCGAGGCGACCCCAGACGGGGTGGTCTTCGTCGCCCAGTGGCTCCTGGTGACTTTCATTGGCTACTGGCTGATCTCCCTCGTCTTCAGATGCGTTGCCTCCGCTCTGAGGCGGGCGCTGTGGCTGCTCAAAGTGGGCGTGGCCGTGGTCTGCTTCGCGTTCATCCTGAGCGACCGCAGCGCGGGCAGTGACGCCATGGCGGTGCGGCTGGCCGTGCTGGTGTGTGTCTGCGTGCTGCTGGGCGTCGGCACCCTGGGGAGCCCCGACGTCGCCGGGCAGACGGCTCGGCTGGAGAAACAGGTGAAGGTGCTGGAGACGCGCCTGAGGGAGATGGAGAGGCGTAGGAGGACACAGGAGTGATGGAGGGACAGGGGAATTCTAGTGTTCCTCTTCTGTCCTGATGCCACTTTGAGGGCTTCCAGAACTTCAATTCCGAAATATTTGTACGTTTGAGATTTTCTATAACTTTTTTGAAAAGTATTCCATGACTCGTGATTTATTACTGACAATAAGATTACTTAAGAGTTCCTCAGAATGTGACACGTGTGACGGAAAAGCTCTCGCGTCCAACGTTCTGATCTGAAAAATATTTTTCTTTGCTTTATTTCTGAAAGTTAGACGATAAGATTAATTCAACGCTCTCGCATGTTCATGGTATCAATGTTCTCATCTCACACATTATCTAACACGTTATCTTTGCTCCCTGTTGGTCAGCTTCTCCTCAGACACCAAGCACAACAGTCTGTAAAGGTAAATACAAAAGAAAGATACCTTTTGCCTCAAATTCACCGTTTTGTCTTTTGACCACCAGTCAAACTAAATCTCTTTCACGGCACAGTACTTAAAAAATAACTTGAATCTAGTAGTAAATGGTAGGATTGGTTGGTATATTGTAGGGAAGGGAAGGGTACTACATGGTAGGGTAGTATATGGTAGAAAAGGAGGGTATGGAAGGGTAGTTTCTAGTAGACAGGCATAGTATTTAATAGGATAGGGTAGGACGTCCCGACGGCTTTACTTCCATAATCCTTTGAATCCATTTGGAGGAAACCACTTTAGATAACTTACTTAAGTACATTTGTAACCAGAGCTGTTGTGCTGATGGGTTTTTTCCTGTATTTTTCCTCAGTGTGCCTTTTGGATTCAGTTTATTTTCCACATACTCCACCATCTAACGTGTGAAAATATTTTTATTTTAGAGGAATACAAAGTATGAATTAGACTTATCACATTTCCAGGTTGCGCAAACATTTCAAACTGCTGCAGTTCAAAACACGCTAAATCCTAGAAACATGCTGAATATTCCAACTGTTGGTAAACCGTATTTCTGCTGGTCTGTGATTTATCTTATAGAAAAAAGCTGTGCTTTGCTTCAGATAACTGAAGTTTGGAGTACAAACTCCATTCCGAAAAGATTTTAATCTTTCCAAAGGCCCTGGAACAGAGCATGTGTGACGAAAACGAATAAAGCTTTCCCGAGAACCCGACTGACCTCCAGGTTGATGAGACTAAAGAAATGAAAAATGTCCAATTCATTTCAGATTTAGAGCCTCCGTTTTCTTTTCACTTGTGGCCACTTTTAACAATGTTGTGCATATAAATTCCACTGTTTGGCAATTTATTAAAAAGAAATTATCAAAGAACTTTAACTTGCATTTTCGTCTTTTTAAAAAGCCACAGGAACAGTCCGATGCTTAGTCTCGTGGATGCAATGAGTAACAAATAATGTTCCTGTATTACTTTCTTTGGGCCTCATTTTCATGCTGACTACTAGACTTCTAGGATTCATTTATACCATATATTATATATAAAGGCTAGATGTCTTACGACGGTGTATAGAACGTCCGCACGTAGCGGCCATCTTGGTAGGGAGAGCTCACCCATAACACTGTGTTACGTCAGAGATGTAGTAATGACACTGCAAACTTATGAATAATGTTCTGTTTAATACGTTCGACTCCGTTGGACGGCAACGCGGACGAGACATCTAGCCTTTTATATATAGTATATGTTCAACAGGGGTCCGTGGAGGTACTGTAGGGGGGTCTGAAGTTTTTGGTTGATAAGACATTTTTAAAAATATTTCTTTAATTTTTTCCCCACAAATTTAAATGTCTTAAATTCCATTGTCTTTAAATACACATTAACATAAATACGAGATATTGTAGCAGATAAATTGATGGAGAAGACGTTATCTTTCAGTAACACACACATTGAGCTTCCCACAGGAGTGTTTGAATGTCCGTTACTGATGGGCAGGTGGCTCTGTCATCAGGGTATGAATGGGTGAATGAAGGGTTAAAGGGTTGTAGTGTTAAAGAGCTTTGACTAAAGACCAAAAAAGAGAAATAGTAAAGTCCAGTTACCATTTGTTTTGGGTTGAAATTCGCCGTAGCCTCAGGACAATTTCCACTAAATTCTAAAATTCGGCCTTTGGGTTCAGATAGTTCTGAGTTGTTGCAAAGTGTACTGTTGTCTATTTCTGTTTTGGTCCAATATTTCCTTCATTGACATTTTGTAATGATACGTAGCAACTGCTGCTCTGCCAAGAGGAATCCGCTTGGAATTCCTTGGTCTATAGTGAACGAACAGGACTTTATTTCTGCAGTGGTTCGCGCCTACATAGATGGTAACACGTCACTGTGCTGATAGTACACACTTTATCAACCGACTCCTTTCATCCACGTGCAGAGTATCACTCCTGTGAAATCGTTTTAATGATTATATCTTTGGGTAGTTATACAAAAGAGTTACACATCTAAATACAATAAGTATACGATCATCATTGCAGGTATAAAATGAGAGGTATGCAAACAAGCTTCATTGGCATATAACCCAGAGATGGATGGAACTAAAGTACAACAATAGTGGTCTCCACCTGAAACACCCACAACAATCAACAAATCTACACTTAGCAAATAGCATTGGTTACATATACAAAAACAAAACTGAACACACAAATCACATTTTTAACATTATGTGAATAACAATGTATCTCAACATTGCTACATGCGAGGAACATCAGATCTAGGACACAAAAAAGGCAAAACTAAACGTTTTAAAAACAGACTTTCAGAATTAGTTTTTCCCAGTTTAATATTTAAAAGAAAACCCAATTTGCTTAGATATCATGCAAGACTTTCAGTATTTAGAAGTGTATTTACACACCTTCATAAACAAAGTGAAAAAGAAATATTCTGTGAAGAAAAGTTTTGGTCTTCTCTCACAGTTCAATTGGGCCCAATGTCCCCCCCTAAACCCTAAACCCTGACCCCTAAACCCTGACCCCTCTGAGACTTAACTGGCGTCTCCTGGTACGTGGTTGGGTGTGAGAGTGTGTGACGTCACAAAGTCAAAAAATCTGACTTACAATTGAGGGTATTTATTTCTTACTCTCTGATTTAAACGTCTTTCAGACGCTTTCCTCATAAAATGAGGTCATTTTAAATAGTGTTTTAATTTTTTTTGTCAATCGTTTCAATGACAGTTCTATATTTTATGAATAAATATCGGATTTTTTTACGTCTCCCTGCGTTCACTGTTTATCCTAGTTTTGACGTCCTATTGCAAAGACTTGTGGGTAATTTTATTGGGCTAAGTCAGTAACTTGCGGAAAGGGTTCATGAAGGGATTGAACTGTACCAGCGAGCCCTCAAACACTCAACGCTTTGACAACGGGACAGAACTAAAGCCTCGCAGAGTTCCTGCACGCCTCAAAGTCCGTGCGTACGTCAGGGCTGATCGCGGTTGGCCGTTGAGTCTGGAAGGAAACATTCTGCAGAAATGCTGCGATTTCCTGTTTAACTGAAAGATTTCTGGGACAAAAGGCGAAAGCTGGATGAGTGACACGCTTTTTGCTATAAAAAGAGGCATGAGGCCAACGTGAAAGGCAGTCAAAGTGGTTACACTGATAGCATTGCTACGGGTTAGTGGTTACAACAGGCAGGCGTCACACCAAAGCTTTCATTTGACTACAAACAATGCACGCCAGTGACCAACGCAAATCCTACAGTCTTGACCTAAGAAGAGCCAGAGACTCCCCAGAAGAGGTAGGTGTTGTGTTAAATTGTTTTCCATTACGTACAGCTCTGCTCGTGGGAATGCTATCTAATGTCAGAAATGAGGCTTCTGCTCATACCTGGGCCACACCTGGGTCTTTAAGAGCTAACCCAGGTGGACCAAACTGTAGTGATAAATCAGTCTCCAAATGCAGAGCTAATGCTGAATGACCAGCCTGGCAAAGCGATCAAGGTAGAGAGCTCAAAGGACCCCAGTTGGGGGGAGCCAGTAAATCAGTGGTGAAAATGCACCATTGAAGCACATTGAGGCCCCTGGAGGTGGGTCCTGTGTTATCGTGTGTCGAAGCCTCGATGGATTAAGTTGTCCCCCATGTGTGTCTATGCCGACGCATCCAGGTCGCGGTTTGTCTAAAGGCACCGGGACAGCGGACCTGGGGCTCAGGCCCAAGCTAATGGAGATGTCTTGTGTATTCTACCATGTGCAGAGAGCGGCATGTAGAGTGGGGGGGGGGGGGGGGGGGGGTGGGAGGATTGCGGCTTTATATAACAACAAAAAGCCACACTCTTTGTCAGCAGCTAGTTCACTGTAGCTGGGTGTTGACTGATGGTATAAAGCCTGATTCAAAGCATCAGCTATACAGAAATATGAGTAAATTACATTTAAAAATTAAGGCAACTTGAGAACCAGCCTGGACTGACGACTGAGGGGAGCAGAAGTGTAGTCCTGACCCGGTTTGGAGTAGGTGGTACTACAGTGTGTTCTTTATAGTGGAAGAAGGCGCTCCGAAACCTCTATTGTGGTTCGTTTCCTTTTAGGTAAATCTCCGGACTCTTTATTGATTGCGTGCTTGTCCTTGCCCGTCAGATGAAAAAAAAATAAAAAGGTTGGAATCAGAGGGGAAACAATCATGCGCCATGAGGACACGTCTTCTTCGTTTGAGGAGCCGGCCCTATTTCTAGGGCGTTCGTCATACATTTCTAATTCACAAGAGTTTGTCTCCTCTCCTCCCGTGATCCCCCAACTAGCTGTGGTGACGGCAAGCCAGCTGGTCGGGTCGCTGGAGTCTCTACCAGAGGCAGACATTCACTTGTTATCGTCAGGTTGAGGAGTCGGCAGCCCTACAGGAAGTTGGTGGAGCTCTTTCCATCGATCTTGAACTTGTAGGCGTTGTCAGAGCTGGGCACGTTGGAGGAGGAGGGGGGCACAGGAGGGGATGCAGCTTCAGCCTGAACACACATTACAATGCCGTCTTTCATTCACAGAGTATTGCGTGTTGCTGGCAGATGTAGTGCATTGGGAGGGGGGAGCTCTGATTACTGCGCGCCGATGTTTCAGTTAATGGATGAAATCAACAGCTTTCTAGTAGATGTGTATCCACGGCCAGAAGTCATATGTACATAAATATAAGTAAAAACAGCCAACTGCCCTCGTCAATACAGAACACTATTTACCTCTGAACGTCTTAGTGGTTGTGGTGGAGTAATGTTCAGTGGCTGATGGAGGTTGTAAAACTAAAGCATTCTTATCTCCTCACATAGTGATTGTAATGTATAAGCTGCATAGCCGATTTAATGATTATAATGTAATGTCCATCTCAGACGTAAAAGTCTAGGCCCTTATACGCAACATGTTACACGCTCCTTGATGCAACGTTTCTCTCACAAACTCCTGTCAACAAAACTCACCGTCTTCGCAGTTATTAAGAGCCAGCGACTCCGTTACACCGTTTATGCATCTATAGAATATCTATAGTTGCACATGATCTCTTTCCTTTGGTGGGTGCAGGGAGACTCTTTTGACCTTGAGTCCCTCCTATACTGTGTGTGTGTGTGTGTGTTTGTATGGACCTGTTGTGTTGTAGTCAGCAGTGGGTCGGCAGGTGAGGAAGCCATGTTCTCCATCTTAACCTCCTGAGGAGGTCCACTGGCAGCTGCTGGTGGTGCAGAGCTATACATGACTGGAGCTGCAGCGTAGCCCTAAGCAGAACACACACACACACATTTGATTCCTCCCAGGACGCTGTGTCCAATGCTGTTCTGTCTCCAATGTAGTTCGGATCACTGATGGGTTGGAACTACTGAATGGACAGCCCGAGGTGCGTTCCTGAATTAAAGAGACGGGTCGTACCATTGGAGCTACAGGCCCGGTGGGGTAGGCAACGGGTGGTGGACCGTTCCACTGTGGAGGCTGGGCATGTGGGTTGAGAGCCGGACCAGCAGGAGGGTAGGCAGGGTTCTGGGGGGGGTACGCTGGGTTAAAACCCTGCAGGCAGACACAATACAGAGTTAAATAGTGAGGGAGGAAGCAGGAAACTGGAAATCTAGATAAACTCCTGAAAATGCTTTGTGTGGTACTAACTGGGGAGGGCGGGGGGCCGTTCCACTGTCCTGGGCCAGCGGTTGGAGGGGGGGGGTGGAATGTAGGACCCTAGATAAGAACACACACAGATACACGTCCAGACTTCGTTATGTTGTGCTTATTGACGCGTAGATACTGTACAGACTCTGTAGTTGTGTACTGGGTAGCGGGTCGTGTACCATGTTGGGGTCTGGTCCGTGGTAGTAAGCCTGCAAACACACACACACACACACATTCTTTAATTTGGTAGATCAACACAGAGCTTCAAACACATATTACCCTTACGACCTGAACATGTTGCCACCGCCCACCCCACTCTGTGGACATGGAGTTCAGCGAATAACAACGCTGTGTTCAACTCAACTGAATATAGACAAGTGTCAGTGTGGGAGAATCTCACCACTCCAGGTTGTCCAGGCGTGTTGTAAGGGGGACAAGGGCCTACGGGACCACCAGGGGGGGGGTGCACGGCGACTGGGCTGCACTGTAGAGAGAGTAGAGAGAGAGAGGGGTCAGAATCCTCCGACGCGGACCAACTCCGCCGTGTCTCCGGGTAGCGTCCTACTTCTCGTCGGTACCTGGAGCGTTTCAGCAGTGGCGGCTTTCTTCTTGAAAATCTTCTTCCGACAGCAGCAGCAGATCCCAGCGGGGATGCCGAGCAGCAGGAGCAGAGCCAGCAGAGGGTTTCCTCCAGTGCTCTCACGGCGGTCTGCAGAGGACAACGCCAGTGTGTAATTGTGCCATTATCGATTCTGGACACTCTTTTTGTCCATCAAGTAAACGCACCGTTTTGGCCCATGGATCGTTAACATAGCATTAGCAAATGCGGGCGGGGAGCCGCTGCACTGGTGCCAATGTAAACGATGTGGACCCACCTGTCAGATCCATCCGGGTCACAGACACCACCCGGTATCCGCGGTTTCTGAGGGTGTAATGTCCCACGTCGCTGTAGTTGACATTTTTGATCTCGATATCCGAGGAGCGGATCTGCACCCGGCCCCAATAATCGGCCAGGTCCTGGGACAGCAGAGCACCATCGCGCACCTAAGGGGGACAAAACCTCCGTCAGAGCACCATCCAGAATTTCCATCCGAGCCACAACTCGTTTCTGGCCATTTGTGAAAAAAAATCACTTTCTCTGTCACGCTCTCTCTTAATTGCATTATAATATATAAACTAAAAAAAAATCTATTGATAGTAGCGTTAATCCATCATGAATCAATCAACCATCATCCATCCGTCTCACCAGTGTGACATTGTGCGCCTGCCCAGTGAAGGACAGGGTCACGTCGGTCGGGATAATGCCCTCTAACTGGACGTAGAGACTGTCCCCTGCAACACACTTTGCATAGTTGTGTCTCACTAGAGGAGAGGAGAAGAATAATGAAACGCATATTGAGAAAGAACAATAGCATAGTGCCTTGAGAAAGAACTATTGCCCAAATTCATTTTAAAAAAAAGTCATTCACTGAAGGGGTTCTCAACCAATGTGAGTCTGGAGCGAACTCACGTGTGACGGCTACTTTGACAGATGAGATTTCTTTATTCCAGAAGTCTTTTTGGGTGTAGGTCCCCTCGTCCTCGTAGGTCACCTGACACAGAAACATGCACATAGTACTTTAGTAAAGTTCGACTGCGAGTGTGTTCAGACGGGAGTCGGTCAGCAACACTCGAAAGGCAAATACAGGAAGGAAGCAAGCGAAGGAAGCGTCCCGAAGACACAAGTACGAGGACACGGATTCCATATGATGTTGAATGATCGCGTTCCTTCATCCAGAGTCGGGTCACCTTGTCAATGTACCAGCGTCGGTCGCTGCCGGTCCCTGACACCCGACCTTTCTTCATCTTGTCTGACACGAATTTCTTCTCCTCCCAGTACACACGGGTCCCACTGGGATTGTTAGCTGGAGTGAACTCCAGCTTGTGCGCACTCTTAGGCAGGTAGATCTTCAGCTGCCGGCCGTGGGCCAAACGCTCGTTGACGTCATGGACGATGTAGGACTCTGAAACAAGAGGCAGGGAGAGAGACACATTCACCATTGGCAGTTAATTTACTCAATTAGGACACAAAATGCAACGTGATCATTTCAAATGGCCGTGGGAAGTTAGTTTATTTATTCATGACTCTACCACAGAAGTCAAATACTACATTTAGTGTCTTTTACCGACACATTTTTACTAAATATTTCTCCCCTAATAGGAAAGATGCAGTGGTGTTCGGTTGGAGTCGTGTTTGTGTCCCAACTTATAAATAGCAGTAACTTTATCCACTGGGTGAGTGCAGGGCAACAGGTGACATGTGCGTGCATATAAGCTGAACAAGTTCTGTAGGATTGTGGATTCCTCAATTCACTCCTGTGGTTTGTGGATTTTCAGTTTGTGGATTTTTCAGCACCCACACACCGTGTGTGGAGCTCAGCTTGGGGAGAATAAAAAAAGGGAGTGTTTCAGACAGTCAAGAGTCTTCAGGGGTCCTGAACCCAACAAGGCGCCTGAACCTTTGGTTCTTCCCCCAGGGGAACCCCAAAGGGTGCAGAACCGAGCCGGAAAACCGTCTTCCAACAGGAATATCGAGTACTCGTCACCAACGAATGTATGAATGCTTCACGCCGTTTGAAACATTATAGAGTCTTGGCTACAATATTGAATCATCTGCTTGAAAATGCTCCGAAAATGGTTCCAGTTCTAAAATGATGTTAAGTTATTCCAGATAATTTGCACAGGGCTAATGTGCATTTTTCACAGCGTAGCAAGAGGCGAACAAAGAAAAGGAGACACCAAGTCACTAGCTGAGTCATTTCTCTCAGACAAACCTTTCCGAAACCAGAGCAAAAGTAGTCAGCAGCATAGATGCCCCGTTCACGTTTTGAACAAAATTATGAAATTAATCAGTTGTATTTTTGCGAGAGATACGTGCAGCCGGCGCTGTATGCGCATCAGAGGCAATTTCAGCGCCGTCCGTGCAGATTTAAGGGGTTTGGGTACATTTTTTTCAGCCAATTCTTACTCTCGTCCGCCATGTTACGCTCTACCCAGTTTGGCTCCTGAGTGAGTATTATATATATATATATATGTATATATATATATATATATAACAATATATATATATATATAAATAATATAAATATATCTATATTATTAATTAACGGAATACACTTTAAAAGCCACTGTCCAGTCCACTGCGTCCAGAGGTTCTTACTATAACCACCTTCTTCCTCCCCTCACCAACTACGTGACAGTTGTGTGACGAGCATCTCCTCCAGGCAGCGGCTCGTACTCCTGGAGGAAGTACTGGTTGTACTGGTGTTGAATGAACTCCAAGGAGCTGGCACAAGACACAAAATGTGTTCTGCACAAGGCCTGTGATCCGTATCAGCAGCGGAGCCTAACCTTTGACCTCTGAAGGAAACCGCCACATCTCATCCACATTAAACGCGTGTAGCCGTTGCTCCCGTGCTGCTGATGAGGTGCCGGACAGAGGTGATACTCACCCACAGCGAGAGCCGCCGCCGCCGCCAGCAGGATCACGACACGCCACGTCATCTGCAAACAGGGCGGAGAAGAGAGGGAGCGTTAGCACAGCGTGAGCTAGACGCAGCGCCGGGATCCTCAGCAGCCGTTCAACTTGTGGGTTAGCATGCTAACATTTGCTAATCAACACCAAGGAGCTTGTGCAGGTACTTGATCATATTTGACAACATTCATATTTCTGACCTAAAAATTTAAATGTCCAAAGAGGTTATAATAAAGAGTAAGAAGAGGTGTACTTTATTTCACAGCAATCCAACCAGCGCCGTTGATATAATAGAAAACAAGAATGCTACCATGGCCTGCTACTGGTATTATTATCAGTCACAATTCTATCACTGCTTTTATTATTAATTCCATATTAAACACCGTCTACCGCCTGTAAAGCGTAACTGCTGCTGTTATTTGTGCTGTAGAAAGGAATTGAAATATATTTTTCCAGGTGGCAGTGAAGTCAACCAAAGTCATTTATATTCATCCTCTGGAGAACACGAACGTCTTTGTAAAAGTACGTGCTGATCCAACTTAATGTTGTTGAGATTTTAGTCCAATTACTGCTATATTTATGTCACTAGCATCATGAATACACTAGTGTAACTGTTAAGCAAACAGGGAGCAGGGGAAAGATAATTGTGTCTCTAATATTTTGTAGTTATTTTATTGAATAATGTTAAACGTTGTACACATTCTCATAGTATACTATGTTTACAGCCTTCCCACTGTATATATGTACACATTCTCAGAGTATACTATGTTTACAGTACAGCCTTCCCACTGTATATATGTACACATTCTCAGAGTATACTATGTTTACAGTACAGCCTTCCCACTGTATATATGTACACATTCTCATAGTATATTATGTTTACAGTACAGCCTTCCCACTGTATATATGTACACATTCTCAGAGTATACTATGTTAACAGTACAACCTTCCCACTGTATATATGTACACATTCTCAGAGTATACTATGTTTACAGCCTTCCCACTGTATATATGTACACATTCTCAGAGTATACTATGTTTACAGCCTTCCCACTGTATATATGTACACATTCTCAGAGTATACTATGTTTACAGTACAACCTTCCCACTGTATATATGTACACATTCTTAGAGTATACTATGTTTACAGCCTTCCCACTGTATATATGTACACATTCTCAGAGTATACTATGTTTACAGCCTTCCCACTGTATATATGTACACATTCTTAGAGTATACTAGGTTTACAGTACAGCCTTCCCACTGTATATATGTACACATTCTGAGTATACTATGTTTACACTGTATTGACAACAAAGACGTACTCTGTTATTCACAGGCATCGATCCAGCAGAGGAATCCACATCCTTTCTGTAGGTCTTTTAGCTGCGCCCTAGAATCTCCTCTCAACAGGAAGATGGTGTCTAATGTTTCAAAGCTGTGTGGAGCTCGTCCATTATCTATGTGCACTGCATTGTGGGAAAAAAAGTGTCCATCCACTGCACAGAGAAGACTTTAAACTCTACTTCATTTTGTTACACATTACATTATCAAAAGTTGATTATTGTTTAGTCTGACATTAGTAGGCGTTATCGTGCCAACACATGATTGACAGGCGAGGGATCTCCTCTGCTCTCTGAGAACCAGCGAAGCGATGGTGTCTGATTGGATGTGACGCTCTGAAGCAGAGAGACAACTCAGTCCAGTCTGCACCTGCTGCCGGTGCACCAGCTGCTCTTCTATTCTGAGCAGAGCTGGATCCACGCTCAGAAAAAAGCTGCTGCTCTTTAAAGAACAGCAGCTTTTAGATTCAGGTCAACTAAAATATAAAACCCAAATTACCGCACCTATTAACTTTTCCTTTGGATATATACATTTTCCACATTTAAATCTTTACAGAAATACATGGACCGACAGGACCTGAACGCCTCACAGACCCAGCCCTGAGCAGATGTGTGCAGCCAGCCCCTGTAAACCGCTGCTATGTCTGATAGTACCTGAACACCTCACGAGCCCCAGCCCTGAGCAGATGTGTGCAGCCCCCCCCCCCCTCCGTAACCGCTGATATGTCTGATAGTACCTGAACACCTCACGAGCCCCAGCCCGGAGCAGAGGTGTGTGCAGCCCCTCCCTGTAAGAGGCGATATGTCTTCTAGAACCTGAATGCATCACGAGCCCCGGCCTTTGGCAGGGGATTGTGTAGCCCCCCCATTTGAAAGCATTGATATGTCCGACAGTATTTGAACAGCTCACAAGCCCCAGCCCTGAGCAGAGGTGTGTGCAGCCCCTCCCTGTGAGGTCTGACGGTATGTCCAACAGAACAACATGGAGGCATGCGGACCCCTTTTGTTACCAACCTCCAACCCAATCACGTTTAGAAAGAGACACATATAAATATAAATATATATATATACACACACATATCAAAGGCTAGGCTGCTGCTACTTCATGCGTATATACACACACAATGATGTTTTTTTCTCCTATGTACTGTTATGAGAGGAGCGAAGAGGCGTGGCCCGCGTGCGAAGGAGACGCGCATGATTATCCAAAAACCCCAAAAATCCTCCCGCCGGGCGCGCGCGCTGCACGCGATGGAGCAGCGCGACTCCGCGCGCCTCTCGGGAGCAGCTTCGGGCCGATTGCGGCAACTTAGAAGCTCCTGTTGAACGTCGACCAGTCGTGCAACCGTAGTCCCGTCTGGCTGGTAAAACACACCCCACCCAACAGCCTCCTCCACCCGTCTCACTCACCGTCCCGTCCCGACCTTCTGGTTGTGTCCGAGCCCAAAGCAACCTCCGTGGGGTTAATGAGACCGAGAGGCACCGCTTGCGTCCCGCCAGGCGCGTCACAGCGGAGAAAGGCGAGACGGGAGGAGGCGAGTGGCAAGACGTGGTGCCTTCACGACCCCAACGAAATATCGTGGATATGCCGGAAACTAAATCACACCCAACAAAACTGAACTGAGGCTTCATCGCGCTGTTAATTATAACTGGCTTTCTTTTTTCCTCTGGTAATTATGACTAAATGGCCCCGTGTCGCGCGAGTTACTGTGCAATAGCCTTAGAATAAAACTAAATAGTAATATTTATTTGTAAGTCAATGTAGAGTTCACTTACTGGTCCCGCGTCCGGAGCCAATGGTCTTGTAATATCTGCCGCTCGTTTTGCGAGGGACAAGCAAAGCAGGTAGAGGACAGAGCGCCTCCTGTGTCAATTAACAGTGGAACATTTGTATATATTTTTTTTCTCTCTTTTAATTTGAATACACCTGGTTGGTGGGTGTGAAGGCTGTTTGTCTAGTTTCTTGCACTACCCCTGTAGAGTCTCTCTTGCCCTCCCCTCATCTGACGCTGGTGTTGAGTCCTCCCACCAGTCCTCTTTTTGTTCCACAATCTGAGCCTTCGGGTTTGGGTGTGTGTGTGTGTGTGTGTGTGTGTGTGTGTCCCTGAAGCTCCACTGCTCCCTCTGTCTGTACTGCCAATATGGCCACTTACCTTTTCTCCACTCTTCCTCTGTCCTCCCGTGACCTTGATGCCGCTCGTGTTTAATTGTAATCATGTTCCCTGACGTGTCTGTAGTTGTGGACGTGGACATGGCGCCTGTGGACGGCGGTGACGCCGGCTGGGCCTGGGGAGCATGCGATGTGGTCTGGGTCGGGATTCACTTGATCATGTTCCTGTTGCAAAAAAAAGAGACAATGTAGCAGTATTTTGTTGCTTTCTGGCCCTCATTGCTTAATCTCGTTCCTCGCCTTAGTTCCGCTTAAACAGTTCTCATTTCTTTCTTTTCCTTTTGGACATTTTTTTGTTTTACTGCTTTTCCCATTGTTGAAGTAAGACAATGGCACGCGCTTGTTAGTGAGTCCTCTGGGATTGATGAATTTGTACAGTGGAACTTTCCATCACTGCTCCACACGGTTCACGTCTCTGATTGAGGCCCTTAGTGACGCGTTTCGATGTCCTCTAAGTCTCTGCTCTTTGCCTTCGGGTAGCTTCTATCTTGGATCGGTAGCTGTTTGAAGAGCGTTGCATCCATGTTTGATAAAGTGTTGTACTATTGGAGTATGTGGATTATTAAATCTATGTTGTGTTGCAACATGAGAGTTTAGAGGACACCATTGTTGTTGTAGGTTTCCAAGAAAGAACCTAGACTTCCACCTGCTGGCCAGAGTTGACCCTTGCTGGCCGGTTTAAAGTCCTCTTGTCTGCTACATGTTCTGTGAAACATCAACGGTTGTGTGCTAAGCGCTAAGTGCGTTTTGGGTGGTAACTTGTTTTGCAGAGCATGAGTGTCTCTTTAAAGAAAAGCATAATCTGTGGGTATCCTGGAAGTGCCCACCCATTGGTGTATTCCTAAAACTCTAAAAGAGGACGAACTACTAAATTTAAAGTGAAATATACTCAACTGCCCCGCAGTGAAAGTAGTCTCGGGCTCCGAGCGGCTACGTACGTATCACAATCCAAACAAACTCATGCATGAACACAATAGTGACACATAATAAAAAAAGAAAACATGGTGGGATTGACAAAGATGATAAATAATCAAGTCGTCGTATATTAGTCCACAATAAAATCATATGTACTCGTTGCTGATCGACAATTTGACAGAGGATGAAATAAATGCAGTCAAGTATGTCCACACCGCCGATAACATCTGGACCCTGTAGCAGATCGCGGGTATCTTTAGACAGGATGCTGGTAAAGGTTGACGGAATGGTTTGTGTGTTGGATGCATTTGGAGACAGGTTTGTCCAAATACGTCTGCCGTGTAGTAAACTCGGCTGGTCCAGTCCGAAACAACGCGTCTGCCTGAAGTCATGTGGTCTGCTCCACTTAACAGGTTCTTACATTTCCGCAATTGTACGGGTACGATACAGTATAGGATGCACCAGCTTTGGTGGAGCGGTAGAATGGAATAGAGCAGTACAAGTACATGTGTTTGTACACATTGAGGGGACGGAGTGGAATGGGTTTGGTCCTTAGTCTCTGGGGCCTTGTTGAACAAGCAGCTTCCTCACGCAAGGAGAGGATGCTACAAAAAAATTGCACAAGAGTTGAACTTGCTAACAATTTGTATTTGTGATGTCTCACGTTATATTTGACCGGAATGTTGTGTTAACTGATTTCTGGACGCTGAATCCAACGCAGGTTACAGGAAGTATAGCTTACTCAGTGGAAGAGATGCCAGAGATTGTGGGCGGCTTTGTTTAGGATGTAGAAGCCGGATTTATTTATGGAAACTGACGATTTTGTAGAAGTTGCAGCATCTCATCAGACAGAGGAGGACATATGATATCACATATATTATCCATTTTAAAAGCTTACCTGCTTTAAGTGCAATGTGATCGCTAAAACTACGTAGTTTAGTCATAGAAAGTTTCTATTTTTATGAGAAGCGCATCAAATGGAAAACATGCCATTGGAAGTTCTAGTTTGGAGTGTTTTTTCTTTTATTTAATAGAGAAAACAACAATTTCTCATTTCTTTCCCATGTTACACTGTAAGCTGCTTCCTGGGGAGTTGAGGTTGCTCCCTCAGGTGATTGGGTGGATTAGCCCAGGTGAGTGCACAGGAAAACACAACCCACCAGGTGCCTAGATCGGAAAAACGGGAAAAACAGGATACTGGTAAGTACAAATAAAAGCCTAACATATAATCGCAATCACCGATCAGAGGCGGCAGTCTCACTCACAAAACGAGACTAGCAATCTGGCAGGGACGAGACGTCAGGGCCTCTCCTAAATACCTCCCCTGACTGGGAAGTCAGCGCCAGGTGTGATGTCAGCCAGCTGACCGCTGGCTGGAGCAGACGCACGAACACAGAAACACCAAAACCGTCTCCAGACAAAACAAACACCTCACGAAGGAGGCGACCTGACGGATTTGTGTGGAGCTACTCACCTCGGAGTGCACGATTCATTGTCCTTCATTACCTGACGATGCTCAGCCCAAACACGGCCAAGTGGTCCCCATGCATTCCCACCCATCTCCCTTATGGGGACCCCCCAGTGGTAAACAGAGTTGTACTTATACGTATAACGCCTCTCTAGTTGTCACGTGGCGGGGGAAGGCAGGACCCGGACGCAGAGTTTTTGGAAACAAAAAGACTTAATAGTCAAAAATTCAAAATCAAAAAATGCCAAGAGGCAAAAATGCTGGCGGGGACCAGGAACAAGACGCCACAGGAACCACGAACATGCAAACACTACATCCGACATTCAACAATGACGCGACAAGAGACACACATGGCTTAAATACATTGAGAAGGTGCAGGTGATTGGACACAGGGGGAAACAATCATGACACGGCAGACAATCACAGGGGATGACAGGACAAGGCAGGAAGTGAAGTTACCCAGGAACACCAGAGGCATGAAACTACAAAATAAAACAATACGTGAACCCAAACCGGGACACTAGTCCTACATCAGCTATGAGCCAAATAGCTACAGTTAAAATAACAATACTTTCTGAATACATATTCTGAATTATACTGTCTGAACTTGAATCTGACTCCATCACTCAATTCTGCTGCCGAATAAGACACCAACAATGAAACCGGCCACTCTGGAAGAAACCTTTCCACCACTGTTTTGTTCGTTAAATCAGTACGTTTCATTTTGAAACACGAAATGCTTTGTAACTTGTCAGGTGACTTATATTCAGGAAGAGAAGGAGGAGCGTGGCTCACAACAATTGTTTTTGATAGTTTCCAATCCTGATGAGTCTGCCTGCATCTTATGCCTTTTGATAGCATTGTTGGTACGTATTGATTTGCATTCTTTCTGTGACAATGTTTAGTTTTGTGATTATATTTATAGTTAATGGATACTCAGCGATGACTGTTATTAAACTTCATATAAACAAATAAATTAAGTAAATTGGAGTAAATGGTAATACAGTGGTTTACGTAGATAAACCAGCAGTAAATACATAAATGACAACACATTTCATTTGTATTCATTGTGCCTTTTGTGTGTTTTAGTTTTACTCTCTTTCTTATGTGAATAAACCAGAGTCGTGATGTCTAGAAGGAGTTTGTCTAACTGCCGCGGTGTCACAGCACATATACCGAGGGCAGCATAACTACTCTCCATCAATCCAATCTTAAGACAGGTTTGTACAGACGTTCCGCTTTTAGATTCAACACTTGTCTATTAAACGGCATCCTTGTTTCAAAACATTAATGATAGCACAACGTCTGGTGACAATCTAACCACCACGTTGTCACATTTGAGTCCCCCCTGGAAAAAGCAATAAGCAATACAAAAATAACCTGAAAAGGGATTCGCCTTTTGAAACTCATTTTCCAATTGACAAAAAATCGCAGAGAGGTCTCTGCTGTTGGTCTTCGTGGGCGGCCTCCTCCCAGTATCCTGTTCACTGAGCTCACTGGAGACGAATGACAACAACTCAGAGGAGTCCTACTCGTAACTTTCCCCAAGAAAAACACCTCTCACATCACACACTGCACAAATGTTATATTTCAATGGAAAATTCAACAACCTCTTTCACAAGCACTAACAGAACACTGCTCCATTAATTATGTATTTTCAAATGTGCACATCACCCATCTTATTCACATTCAAATTACAGTTAGGACTATTTATTTGTACGTATTTGTCAGGGATGCGGGCAAGGCAGGACTCACACGCAGACTTCGAGCAACAAAAAGACTTTAATAGTCAAAAAGGTAAAAGCAAAAGGGAAAAAACGCACACAGGAAGCAGGGCAAAAAGGCAGGCAGAAACTAGAAACATCCAAACTAGAAACACTAGAAACATGTCGAATGTCCAGGACATTCGACAATGACGCGACAAGTGACAGGAGACACACACGGCTTGAATACACTAGGGAGGTGCAGGTGATTGAACACAGGTGGAAACAATCAGAAAATCACAGGGGATGACAGGACAAGGCAGGAAGTAAAGTTACCCGGGGAGATAAGAAGCAGAAACTACAAAATACGACAGGAAATAACCCACACCGTGACAGCATTTTTATTATCAATTCTTCTCCTTGTTTTTGTATTAATTGTGGCTCTGTCTTTCGAATTGAATATCGTGTTTTTATATCACAGCATTTTTATTTATTTTTTCGGTCTTCTTTTGCCTTTCAGTTTTGTCAGTGTTATTAATAATGAGGATTTTGTATTATGGAATTATTTATTATAATTGTCATTATTTTTTCTGACAATGTTATATCCTGTTATTGGGATGATGATTGCTTTTTATTATTTTTACCAGAGTTATTAATGTTTTTAGTATAACAGTAATTGTTGCTGGATGCTGGGTGGGCGTCATGGGGATGGAGGGTGGTGGTCATGGGATGGAGTGGGGCGTCATGGGGATGGAGGTTATGGGATGGAGTAGGGCTTTGATTTCGTTATTGTGCACCGCACGGCCCTTGATTACTTTCTACCAGTCGGTCCGACTAATGCCGGATCTTGCCTCCATCAGCTGTTCTTACTCCCTCGGGCGTCCGCTAAATTGCTCATGACGTCTTTTCCCGGAAAATAGCTTTACCCCCTTTACTACCTTTTGCCTGGGTTTCCTCCTGTTGTATTAAATCTAACTAGCCGCTGGAAATAAAGGAAGAACCACAACTGGGTACAAAAACCAAGTGCTTTACTCAAAGAAATACTCGCAGAATACAAATTCTCGTGGAATATCCACAATACTGGAAGTGTGCTCGCTATATATCAATTTACGTACCGTTCTTCTCTTCTCTACACATATTCTATGAGAAATACCTATGTTTGACTTCACAATTGGTGGTCCAGGGAGGAAGGAGGGCGTCATGTGGATGGAGGGTGGATTTAATGGGGATGGAGGGTGGTGGTCCAGGGAGGAAGGAGGGCGTCATGTGGATGGAGGGTGGATTTAATGGGGATGGAGGGTGGTGGTCATGGGATGAAGGAGGGCGTCATGTAGATGGAGGGTGGATGTAATGGGGATGGAGGGTGGTGGTCCAGGGATGGAGGAGGGCGTCATGTGGATGGAGGGTGGATGTAATGGGGATGGAGGGTGGTGGTCATGGGATGAAGGAGGGCGTCATGTAGATGGAGTGTGGGTTTAAAGGGGATGGAGGGTGGTGGTCATGGGATGAGGGAGGGCGTAATGTAGATGGAGGGTGGATTTAATGGGGATGGAGGGTGGTGGTCATGGGATGAAGGAGGGCGTCATGTAGATGGAGGGTGGATGTAATGGGGATGGAGGGTGGTGGTCCAGGGAGGAAGGAGGGCGTCATGTGGATGGAGGGTGGATTTAATGGGGATGGAGGGTGGTGGTCATGGGATGAAGGAGGGCGTCATGTAGATGGAGGGTGGATTTAATGGGGATGGAGGGTCGTGGTCCAGTGAGGAAGGAGGGCGTCATGTGGATGGAGGGTGGATGTAATGGGGATGGAGGGTGGTGGTCCAGGGATGGAGGAGGGCGTCATGTGGATGGAGGGTGGATGTAATGGGGATGGAGGGTGGTGGTCATGGGGATGGAGGGTGGTGGTCATGGGATGAAGGAGGGCGTCATGTAGATGGTGGGTGGATTTAAAGGGGATTGAGGGTGGTGGTCATGGGATGAAGGAGGGCGTAATGTAGATGGAGGGTGGATTTAATGGGGATGGAGGGTGGTGTTCATGGGATGAAGGAGGGCGTCATGTGGATGGAGGGTGGATGTAATGGGGATGGAGGGTGGTGGTCATGGGATGAAGGAGGGCGTCATGTAGATGGAGGGTGGATTTAATGGGGATGGAGGGTGGTGGTCCAGGGAGGAAGGAGGGCGTCATGTGGATGGAGGGTGGATTTAATGGGGATGGAGGGTGGTGGTCATGGGATGAAGGAGGGCGTCATGTGGATGGAGGGTGGATTTAATGGGGATGGAGGGTGGTGGTCATGGGATGGAGGAGGGCGTCATGTGGATGGGTGGTGGATGTAATGGGGATGGAGGGTGGTGGTCCAGGGATGGAGGAGGGCGTCATGTGGATGGAGGGTGGATGTAATGGGGATGGAGGGTGGTGGTCATGGGGATGGAGGGTGGTGGTCATGGGATGAAGGAGGGCGTCATGTAGATGGAGGGTGGATTTAAAGGGGATGGAGGGTGGTGGTCATGGGATGAAGGAGGGCGTAATGTAGATGGAGGGTGGATTTAATGGGGATGGAGGGTGGTGGTCCAGGGAGGAAGGAGGGCGTCATGTGGATGGAGGGTGGATTTAATGGGGATGGAGGGTGGTGGTCATGGGATGAAGGAGGGCGTCATGTAGATGGAGGGTGGATGTAATGGGGATGGAGGGTGGTGGTCCAGGGATGGAGGAGGGCGTCATGTGGATGGAGGGTGGATGTAATGGGGATGGAGGGTGGTGGTCATGGGATGAAGGAGGGCGTCATGTAGATGGAGTGTGGGTTTAAAGGGGATGGAGGGTGGTGGTCATGGGATGAGGGAGGGCGTAATGTAGATGGAGGGTGGATTTAATGGGGATGGAGGGTGGTGGTCATGGGATGAAGGAGGGCGTCATGTAGATGGAGGGTGGATTTAATGGGGATGGAGGGTGGTGGTCCAGTGAGGAAGGAGGGCGTCATGTGGATGGAGGGTGGATGTAATGGGGATGGAGGGTGGTGGTCCAGGGATGGAGGAGGGCGTCATGTGGATGGAGGGTGGATGTAATGGGGATGGAGGGTGGTGGTCATGGGATGAAGGAGGGCGTCATGTAGATGGAGTGTGGGTTTAAAGGGGATGGAGGGTGGTGGTCATGGGATGAGGGAGGGCGTAATGTAGATGGAGGGTGGATTTAATGGGGATGGAGGGTGGTGGTCATGGGATGAAGGAGGGCGTCATGTAGATGGAGGGTGGATGTAATGGGGATGGAGGGTGGTGGTCCAGGGAGGAAGGAGGGCGTCATGTGGATGGAGGGTGGATTTAATGGGGATGGAGGGTGGTGGTCATGGGATGAAGGAGGGCGTCATGTAGATGGAGGGTGGATTTAATGGGGATGGAGGGTCGTGGTCCAGTGAGGAAGGAGGGCGTCATGTGGATGGAGGGTGGATGTAATGGGGATGGAGGGTGGTGGTCCAGGGATGGAGGAGGGCGTCATGTGGATGGAGGGTGGATGTAATGGGGATGGGGGGTGGTGGTCATGGGGATGGAGGGTGGTGGTCATGGGATGAAGGAGGGCGTCATGTAGATGGTGGGTGGATTTAAAGGGGATTGAGGGTGGTGGTCATGGGATGAAGGAGGGCGTAATGTAGATGGAGGGTGGATTTAATGGGGATGGAGGGTGGTGTTCATGGGATGAAGGAGGGCGTCATGTGGATGGAGGGTGGATGTAATGGGGATGGAGGGTGGTGGTCATGGGATGAAGGAGGGCGTCATGTAGATGGAGGGTGGATTTAATGGGGATGGAGGGTGGTGGTCCAGGGAGGAAGGAGGGCGTCATGTGGATGGAGGGTGGATTTAATGGGGATGGAGGGTGGTGGTCATGGGATGAAGGAGGGCGTCATGTGGATGGAGGGTGGATTTAATGGGGATGGAGGGTGGTGGTCATGGGATGGAGGAGGGCGTCATGTGGATGGATGGTGGATGTAATGGGGATGGAGGGTGGTGGTCCAGGGATGGAGGAGGGCGTCATGTGGATGGAGGGTGGATGTAATGGGGATGGAGGGTGGTGGTCATGGGGATGGAGGGTGGTGGTCATGGGATGAAGGAGGGCGTCATGTAGATGGAGGGTGGATTTAAAGGGGATGGAGGGTGGTGGTCATGGGATGAAGGAGGGCGTAATGTAGATGGAGGGTGGATTTAATGGGGATGGAGGGTGGTGGTCCAGGGAGGAAGGAGGGCGTCATGTGGATGGAGGGTGGATTTAATGGGGATGGAGGGTGGTGGTCATGGGATGAAGGAGGGCGTCATGTAGATGGAGGGTGGATGTAATGGGGATGGAGGGTGGTGGTCCAGGGATGGAGGAGGGCGTCATGTGGATGGAGGGTGGATGTAATGGGGATGGAGGGTGGTGGTCATGGGATGAAGGAGGGCGTCATGTAGATGGAGTGTGGGTTTAAAGGGGATGGAGGGTGGTGGTCATGGGATGAGGGAGGGCGTAATGTAGATGGAGGGTGGATTTAATGGGGATGGAGGGTGGTGGTCATGGGATGAAGGAGGGCGTCATGTAGATGGAGGGTGGATTTAATGGGGATGGAGGGTGGTGGTCCAGTGAGGAAGGAGGGCGTCATGTGGATGGAGGGTGGATGTAATGGGGATGGAGGGTGGTGGTCCAGGGATGGAGGAGGGCGTCATGTGGATGGAGGGTGGATGTAATGGGGATGGAGGGTGGTGGTCATGGGATGAAGGAGGGCGTCATGTAGATGGAGGGTGGATTTAAAGGGGATTGAGGGTGGTGGTCATGGGATGAAGGAGGGCGTGATGTAGATGGAGGGTGGAATCAATGGGGATGGAGGGTGGTGTTCATGGGATGAAGGAGGGCGTCATGTGGATGGAGGGTGGATGTAATGGGGATGGAGGGTGGTGGTCATGGGATGAAGGAGGGCGTCATGTAGATGGAGGGTGGATGTAATGGGGATGGAGGGTGGTGGTCCAGGGATGGAGGAGGGCGTCATGTGGATGGAGGGTGGATGTAATGGGGATGGAGGGTGGTGGTCATGGGATGAAGGAGGGCGTCATGTAGATGGAGTGTGGGTTTAAAGGGGATGGAGGGTGGTGGTCATGGGATGAGGGAGGGCGTAATGTAGATGGAGGGTGGATTTAATGGGGATGGAGGGTGGTGTTCATGGGATGAAGGAGGGCGTCATGTGGATGGAGGGTCGATGTAATGGGGATGGAGGGTGGTGGTCATGGGATGAAGGAGGGCGTCATGTAGATGGAGGGTGGATGTAATGGGGATGGAGGGTGGTGGTCCAGGGATGGAGGAGGGCGTCATGTGGATGGAGGGTGGATGTAATGGGGATGGAGGGTGGTGGTCATGGGGATGGAGGGTGGTGGTCATGGGATGAAGGAGGGCGTCATGTAGATGGAGGGTGGATTTAAAGGGGATTGAGGGTGGTGGTCATGGGATGAAGGAGGGCGTAATGTAGATGGAGGGTGGATTTAATGGGGATGGAGGGTGGTGTTCATGGGATGAAGGAGGGCGTCATGTGGATGGAGGGTGGATGTAATGGGGATGGAGGGTGGTGGTCATGGGATGAAGGAGGGCGTCATGTAGATGGAGGGTGGATTTAATGGGAATGGAGGGTGGTGGTCATGGGATGAAGGAGGGCGTCATGTAGATGGAGGGTGGATGTAATGGGGATGGAGGGTGGTGGTCATGGGATGGAGGAGGGCGTCATGTGGATGGATGGTGGATGTAATGGGGATGGAGGGTGGTGGTCCAGGGATGAAGGAGGGCGTCATGTGGATGGAGGGTGGATGTAATGGGGATGGAGGGTGGTGGTCATGGGGATGGAGGGTGGTGGTCATGGGATGAAGGAGGGCGTCATGTAGATGGAGTGTGGGTTTAAAGGGGATGGAGGGTGGTGGTCATGGGATGAAGGAGGGCGTCATGTAGATGGAGGGTGGATGTAATGGGGATGGAGGGTGGTGGTCATGGGATGGAGGAGGGCGTCATGTGGATGGAGGGTGGATTTAATGGGGATGGAGGGTGGTGGTCATGGGATGGAGGAGGGCGTCATAAGGATGGATGGTGGATGTAATGGGGATGGAGGGTGGTGGTCCAGGGATGGAGGAGGGCGTCATGTGGATGGAGGGTGGATGTAATGGGGATGGAGGGTGGTGGTCATGGGGATGGAGGGTGGTGGTCATGTAGATGAAGGAGGGCGTCATGTAGATGGAGGGTGGATTTAAAGGGGATGGAGGGTGGTGGTCATGGGATGAAGGAGGGCGTAATGTAGATGGAGGGTGGATTTAATGGGGATGGAGGGTGGTGTTCATGGGATGAAGGAGGGCGTCATGTGGATGGAGGGTGGATGTAATGGGGATGGAGGGTGGTGGTCATGGGATGAAGGAGGGCGTCATGTAGATGGAGGGTGGATTTAATGGGGATGGAGGGTGGTGGTCCAGGGAGGAAGGAGGGCGTCATGTGGATGGAGGGTGGATTTAATGGGGATGGAGGGTGGTGCTCATGGGATGAAGGAGGGCGTCATGTAGATGGAGGGTGGATGTAATGGGGATGGAGGGTGGTGGTCCAGGGATGGAGGAGGGCGTCATGTGGATGGAGGGTGGATGTAATGGGGATGGAGGGTGGTGGTCATGGGATGAAGGAGGGCGTCATGTAGATGGAGGGTGGATTTAAAGGGGATGGAGGGTGGTGGTCATGGGATGAAGGAGGGCGTAATGTAGATGGAGGGTGGATTTAATGGGGATGGAGGGTGGTGTTCATGGGATGAAGGAGGGCGTCATGTGGATGGAGGGTGGATGTAATGGGGATGGAGGGTGGTGGTCATGGGATGAAGGAGGGCGTCATGTGGATGGAGGGTGGATGTAATGGGGATGGAGGGTGGTGGTCATGGGATGAAGGAGGGCATCATGTAGATGGAGGGTGGATTTAATGGGGATGGAGGGTGGTGGTCCAGGGAGGAAGGAGGGCGTCATGTGGATGGAGGGTGGATTTAATGGGGATGGAGGGTGGTGGTCATGGGAAAGGAGGGCGTCATGTAGATGGAGGGTGGATGTAATGGGGATGGAGGGTGGTGTTCATGGGAAAGGAGGGCGTCATGTAGATGGAGGGTGGATGTAATGGGGATGGAGGGTGGTGGTCATGGGATGGAGGAGGGCGTCATGTAGATGAAGGGTGGATGTAATGGGGACGGAGGGTGGGGGTCACGGTGATTAATGAGACTATAAATCCCCCTAAAAAACAGCCCCCCCTGAAGGTCTGAGAGCTGTTTCTTTTTGTGAGGGGATCAAGCCCCCCTGCGCCAGCTCCTCCTTAAAGTTGATGACAAAATACAAAAAAAAAAACATTTACTTACGTCCACGTTTAACAAATCTAGTAGTTTTTGTAATTATTAGTTCCGCGGCTGTGGAATCAGTGGAATGTTAATTAATATTTATATTTCATTGACGTAGGAGGATGATTGATGGTATGTTTTACGGCTCATGAAGGGTTCCTTTGTGATGGTAAACCTGCCGTACTCACTCCACCACACACCACAGGTTTGTTTGTGTCAGCGCTCCTCGTGCAGTTTGCTTTCAGTCTATTTCCCAAAGATCAGCGCAGGAATATAAATGGTTCTTTCAAGATGTTCTTTCTACTCCATAAATGCTTCCGTGGATCTGTGATCTTGTCAGAATACGTTATTCAGTGAATGAAAGAGACACTTGATTCCTTATGAAGTGAAAGTGTTCTTCTAAACACAGTGAAATCCAATTTTACTGAGTATAAAGGAGATACATTTGTCTCAAGGAAAGGATATTGGATTTCACTCTTTTTGATACAAAATTAATTTAATTTTTAATTTGAATCAATATCTGTATTGAAAGCTTAATCCATAATTACCGAAACAGGAAAATAGAAAAGCTCAAACAGGCAGTGCAAAGAGAGAGAGAGAGCAGAGAATTGAAACAGGGACTTCCCTGAGCCTCCATCATCTACAGGGAGATAAAAAAAAACCTCTCACACGCTGCCTCCCACACACACACACACACACACGCACACGCACACGCACACCGAGCGGAGAGCGAGCCTCACACCACACAGACAAAGGGACTGTACCTCGACACGATGGAGGAAAACATGGATGATTCTCAGAGCCAGAAAGGTAAGACGCAAGAGTAGTTGTTCATCTGATTTGTATTAATCAGCCGTGCCTTTTGTCCTGTCCATGCGTTGCTCTCGACACCGTGGGGGTCCTTTGTGTGTGCAGTGGGCAGGGACAGAAGACAGCGTACATGTCCCGCAGAAAGAACAAATCTTTGTATGTTTCGTTGACCCGTTTTCCTCATCGTTTCATCTCCCAGCCGAAAGGGAAACGCAGCAAACCATCTATACGTCTGCTCACCACAATAACGCCCATTACGTAACTCTTTTATGTTTGTCTTTTGCGAAGGGACGCATTAATAAGCAGGTTGTTTGGGTCGACGGGGGTGGGGGGTGGGGGGGGGGAGGAGATGGCCCAGCAGGGTTGGTGTTGTTTTGGAGAATGCACTGACAGATGGACGGACAGATGGATGGATGGACGGACGGATGGATGGATGGATGTCCGGACAGACGGAAGGATGGATGGAGGAGTAGGTGGGAGTGGCAAGGGGTGGGGGTGGGAGGGGGGTGGGGGGTACGAGAGTGTGAGGAAAAACCTTCCAGGGGAGAGCTGATTGATGGCTGCATCGGGATTCTCTTTGTTAGGCTTCGTTGTCGATGCTCCGAGCGCCTTTCCCTCCTTTTCTCTCGCTCTCCCTTTTTTTCAGCTGTCGGTGTCGCCCCCCCCCCCTCCCCCCCGCCCCTCCATTTTCTCCTTATCTCTCCATCACTAGCCGTCTCACTTAATACATGGGGCTTCATCCTCATTCATCTTTATTTCACATAGAGACTTTTCAGCTCTGTCTTATTTGCTCCGTTTGTCTTTTTCTGTCTCTAAGCCTCTATTTTGCCCCCCCCCCCCCCCCCCCCCCCCCCACCCTTTCTTTCCCCCCTTTTTTTTAAAACTAATTTCTAATCACACACGTTGAAACAGAAGCAATCTCCGTCTGTATGTGTTATTTTCAGAGCCCACATTCATATTTTTATTGCATTTAATTGTTTTTGCTGTCAGCGTTAAAAATGGGCGTGTCCATATTCTTCATTTACCTTCATTCAGAAATCGTGTTTGCTGCTTCAACTAATTCAGAAATGTATTCGAGGACGGAAGCAAAATAAGCAATTAAAGGCATTTATCACACTATTCAGGTTTATTAACACTGTATCCATGGTAACACGGCTGTCGGAGTTGTGTCCCGTTGTGTGATTGGAGGATTCATGTTTTTCTGGACGGAAACCTGTTTGAACCAATCAGAAAGCCTGATGTGGAGACATGATGTTTCACGTAAACAAGATGGGAGTTCTTTTTTTCTTAATTTTCTCACCTTCCGTTGGTCCTTTCTGGTTCCCCTCCCACATCTGCGTCATTCATCGCTTTCTAACCCCCCCCCCCTCCCCTCCCCCCCTCTCCTTATCTTTTCGTTTGATGAATGGGATGAGGACATCTGACAAAATGCAGGTGTGTTTCCCTGTGTGATGGAATCTGCTGGGTCAGAGATGGGGACTGTGTGATTCTATCAAACAAGGCAGAGACATGGGGAGGCGTACGGAATTATTCAGCATTTCATTTTGGATGTGAGCATGTGATTTTGTCTCATTGGGGGATCCACACATTATTCTAGAATGTGTGTGAAATTGTGCACAAGGCCTTGCTTCCCTAATGTTCATCAATGTGCGCCCTTGTGACCTTTGACATCTAAGATTAACTGTTTCTTTTCCTATTTTACTGAACTTGGCTAAACACAGAAATTGTCATTAATGATGATAAATCTTTGTGCCAAATGTAGAATTCTAAAGCCTTGTGATTATTATACAGCACAGCCACACGTCTTAAGACCAAGATCGCAATAACCAATAGATTCAATGGATTATCTTGTTAGTTCATTGGTTGTAAATGAATTGATACACTGTCTGTTACCAGTGACGTGGTGTGAGTTCCACAGACTGCGGTGGAGCTGAGTGGTGTACTCACCTATTGGCGGTTGCAGTCATGCTACTGAAAGTGGACTTTGTGTATTTGCCTCGTATCCATTTCATTATCATGACCACTAATAGAAAGGAACTTAATGGAATGAGGACTCGGTCAATACAAATTGACTTGCGGGCCCCCGGATGGTGTGAGAGGTGACGGGCGCAGGAGACAGGAAGAAGCAGAGCAGGTCTGAGCTGCTGCATCTCTCTGCAGTCAACTCTGTTGCCTTCTGTTGCGAGCTCATCGAACGGCTTTCAGACACTACGAGCCGCTGGATAACTGCGCTGTATTATGGCCAATAGCGGGTGGAATCATCAAAAACCATCATCATCACTCCGTTGGTCCAACCGACTCCTTGATTAAGACATCATCAGTTTCTGGGAATGACCGTCATGAAATGTATTTAACGCACATAACACAAATCAAAATATATCGGGGAGATTGCTGTGAAATGTTCTGCGCACATCTTGGACACGCTCTTGGTATTCAGATCGTCATCTCTCTGAATAAGAATCTCAAAATGTGACGAGCAGATGGATGTGAAGTTTTTCAGGGCTGTTCTTCGTCCCGATGGGAAAAACAAAACCCTCTCGCGCCGCCACCAGATTTTCATCATCACGGCTAAAGGATCAAATACATGTGGGTGTAGAGTTGTTGCCGGGGGTGGAGTTTTTTTTTAGATATTTTCATCTTTTCATGCACAGAGAGAGAGAAAGCTCGGCTACATAAAGGTGTGGATTTGGGACACATTAGGAGCTTGAATGTTTCAGGTGGTTATTCTGTGGATGGAAACATCACCACAATCCACCTCTTTACCATTTGTATTAAAGAGGGTTGGCGCCAATTCTCCAAAAACTATTTTTGGGGGGATTTTAATTTTAACAGTAAGAACATACGATGAATTAAAATGGTGTTAGCCTCTGAATTTGTGCCCCGCATTCCTTTAATATTCTACAATGCATCTGATTTTAGTTTTAACTTCTTATGTAATTTAATATTAATAATTTACCACCTATAAGAAAATGTTTGTGTTTTCATAACTGATAACTGTGGCAAACATTCCCTGTGAGTGTCCTCTCTAAACATCAGCTGATTGCTGCTCCTGTTGAAACGGGATTACTGTGGCGTCCCGGGGGCTCCCCCCCCCCCCCCCTTTGTGTCTCCGTGGCCTCTGCTCCTGTAAAACGGGTCCTGCAGACGTCACAGCCCTTGTTGACAGAAAATACATAGCTGCATCAAGTGACTCGGGGATGAAGGAGGATGCTCGCTTTCCACTTGTTCTTCTCATACAGTGATTTCAGAGGCAGCTGAACACTGAACACTCAACACAGTCTGATCTCAAGCTACCGTGAATGCAGGTGAAAAGCATCCAGCAACAACACATGATGTATAAACTAATATCTAATGTCACGGTCGGTGTATTCAAAAATAATTTTATTTTGAGATTTGAGATGGTTTTTGTTGTTGTTGTTGTTGTTGTTGGTGTTTTATTCCGGCTCCATGTGAAATATATTTTACCTTTTCAAATGATCAGCTGGTTCCTTGGCTACTTCAACCACAGCAACAGCTGTTTGTGTATTTATTATTGATGAATACAGCATCTATGAATAATACAGGTAACAGTAGCATCTGTCTTTATGTCATCACATAAGAACACTGGTGGCTGTGAGTGAGTGATGGATGAGGAGGCAGGGAGGGATTAGTCCATGCCAGCACAACCCTGTGTGCGTGTGTGTGTCACAAAAGGACCTTCTCCAAATCTGCTTCCGACTTGAACCGAACAGCATTATTTGATTTTTAAAGGTAATCATATATTCTTGGTTCCGCCCCATTTTGCCCCACTGAAGCTCAGTGGAAAGAATGCAGGGAGGCCGGACTTGTCATGTTGTGTTAGAACAGGCCTTTGAACATCAAGTTGAATGTGTGTGTCTTTGCTGTATGTGAGCGTGTGGGTGTGCGTGTGCGTGTGCCAGGTATGTCAGAAAGAAAGACACAGAGATACCTCAGTAATCCTCTCTCAGAGATAAGACACACACACACACACACACACACACACACACAATCAGGCCCGACAGCATTGCACAAATTGTTTCCCTAAAGAGCACATAGTCTTCATGTAGCACGTTGGGTGTGAGCAGCTAGCGAGGCGCTGTGTGCGTTAAACATGCAACACACAACAACGGGATCCGAGGTTTGCTCAAACTTGGTCGTGGAGGCGACAGGAGGAGAACTTCGTTGGATGATCAGAAAGAAAAGGTCGGACATATGTGGATATGAATCAAGCCCTAGCGGTGGGGATACATCGAGTGAAAAGGAAAATTCTAGCGCAGGATCAACGTGTTGGGAGGACCAACGGACTTTGGTTTCCATAAATCATATTTAATTGTCATCCACACAGAAACAACCAGAAACGTACGCAATGACATTACCAATATTTAACATTAAAAAAGATTTCATCGATGTATAATATAAATGAATTAATAAAGCAATGAATGAACCATAACACAAAGCTGCAGTAAACAACAGCCTGTATAAAGACAAAGAAAGGGATATAATGGATACAACACATTACATTATATCAGAATGATGTTGGTTTCCCCTCTAAATGTAGCAGATACATTCATGTGTTTTTGAATAACAGGGCAGCGGATGGATTATTGTGCATCTGGAACCATTCCCTCTAAACAAAGAAAACCTCCACAGACCCCCCCCGCCCCCACTTCAGCAGGTCACGGCGCCTATCCGGGGTGCGGAGCCCCCATGCGGGAACATGGTGGGGATTAAAACATGAATGTATTCAGGACACTCAAACACAAACACACACACAAACGCACAATGTCTATGCAGCAATGGACACACAAGACACAAACACGCGAAGCCCTCGCTCCAAAGAACCGTCACACGTTCTCATGAAAGCACGTTAAAAGGCCCATTTCACGAACAATGAGGCCCGTGAATCCTAAAACGGTGCCAAATGGTGTGAAATGTTCCTCTTTGATCCTCCGTAGTCGCCTCATAGAGACACGTCCAAATTGGACGATTGGACATTTTCCCTAAACGGAGACAATCGTGAAGCTGAAGGCTGACTTGGTCTTTATGGAAATGACTTTCTGTGAGTTCACTGCTCCGTCTGTGTGTGTGTGTGTGTGTGTGTGTGTGTGTGTGTGTGTGAGAATGTGCATCAGACTGACTGTAACGTTCGCAGAGCCGCACTGTTGCCATGACAATGCTACAGGCAAAGTGGGTCAGCAAGCTCCCGCCACACCCCTGTTGGCATGGCAACACGGCTGCTCCATTAAACCTGAGCAGCAGGATGACTCACACACAACAGGAAGAGATGGGGGGGGGGGGGGGGGGGGCGGGAGAGCGTTGCTTGTGCGGTTGTCTGTGGGATCGCTGGTCCACACGCCGTGGAGCTGCAGCCAGTCGGCCTGTGGACTCACTGCGGAGAGCGCGTGCGTCTTCAAACGGACATGTCCGCCGTGGAGACGTATGAAGAAAGCAGGGGACGTGAAGGCAGGGTAATCCCGCCTTAAGCGGAATGTCATTTCAACACCGACCTCAAGTGGGGGGGGTCATATTCTGTGAGATCATAAGAGGAAACGGCACTAAATCAGGAGACCAAAACTCCTTGTGGAAATCCATTGACCGCAGCATTTCTTGCTCTGAAAGACTTTGAATAGATGTGAGTAGACTTGAGGTGCTTTTTGGAGGCCGTATCCAGCAGCTGTGAGTGGATCTGTGGCTGAAGAGACGCCCACAGTTCTCACACCAGTCACATGTGGTGGCGGTCACTTGATTAAAGCCCTAAACTCTCCTCACCGCTCCGTTTAATTCTCCCTTTTAAATGCACATTGCAAGGCAGACCAGTGAGTGAGACGCAACAATCCTCATGGAATCAAATTATTTCTTACACGTCACATTGTCACATTGAACACAAGACGAAAACTTTGGTGTTATCTCCTGCCTCCTGATGGCGTCGTTACGTAACATTACAGCATTCACTTTCTTAAGGAGAACTTGCAACAAAGACGACCATCAAGTAAAATGATCAAAACCACAGCAGGACCCTGCAGTGTCCAGCGAGCACGCATGTTGTAAATACAGTTGGAACAAACATTCAGGAGCAACATTTAGATTTTAGTTTTATGTGAGTGACCTCACAAGATTTTGATGTTTTGTCTCCCCTCTACACAGTGGAAGTAAATGGAATTTCTTAGTGGCGCTCCCTGCGTCAACATCACATTACAGAAATGATGTGGCTGCTCTGGTCTATTCGGGTAGTTTTCTTTTTAAATTTAAACCATTCATTTGATGGGAGATGTTTTTGAATGTGTATGGAGATTAAAGTCATATTAAAACGTGTCTTCACATTGTGTCAGCGGGGCCTTTGTGTGAATGTGTACAATCTTTGTGTGTTTTCTATTCTTCATAGAGGAGATGAAGGCTGATAAATGACCAGACCTGTTTCATTTGATTATATTTGGTTAAACGCTGTGTGACTTTGTACCTTGTTGATCTTGTTGTCTTGCGCTCACCTCACATCACCGTGTGTGGATCCGTCCTCGGCTCTCTGGATCCTCACGAGTTCATCATCACATTCGAGTTGTTTTTCTTATTGACCGGTGTAGGACGGTTGTCAACCTTACATCCCTGTCTCTCTCTGTGGCTGTTAAGGCTGTAAGGAGTGCTGTGAGCGATGCGTGGGCAGTCTGCCCTGGGCCTCCCTCATTGCCACCGTTCTGCTCTACATGGGCGTGGCCTTGTTCTGTGGCTGTGGCCACGAGGCGCTGAGCGGGACCGTCGCCATCCTACAAAACTACTTTGAAGTCGTCCGAGCACCAGGAGAAACACTGGACGTGTTCACCATGTAAGTGACTCATTTTGCACCTTTATTTTGGCGGGGGATCAACAGATTTTACTTTGGGGTTTCCATGTTTCAGCACCGGGACACGACGATGATTTGCACAATTACATGACGTCCCTCTGTCATGCCAAACATGTCTCATCCCGGCACAGACCCGTCACACTCAAAAGTCAATCTCTTATCTTCTATGTACTTTACTGCTGATGTAGTCGTTTTTTTGTCCGTCCCTGACTTTTTTGTAGGACCATTGATGCTTTCTAGTAAACTCACGTTAAACTGTCCTTTAGAGAGTCACATCAAATCAGTAACAAAATCGGCCTACCACCACCTCAAAAATGTAGCACGACTACAGGGCTCATGTCAGCTCAAGACTTAGAAACACTTGTACTGCCTTTATAACTAGTAGGCTAGACTATTGGTCTCCTTGCAGGTCTACCAAAAAAAACTGTCTAGCAGCAGCGTTCTGAACAAGCTGGAGCTGCCTGAGTTCTAACAAAGACCAAAAAATGTGAGCACATTACACCAATTCTTAAATCCTTTCATTGGCTCCCAGTATGTCAGAGAATTAATTTCAAAATCCTACTGCTCACATATAAATCACTACATGGTTTAGGGCCAAAGTATATCACTGATATGCTTCCACTACATAAGCCTTCAAGATCACTAAGATCTTCTGACACCAATCTGTTAGTGATGCCCAGAGTAAATACAAATCATGGGAAAGCATCATTTAGTTACTACGCAACAAACAGCTGGAATAAACTTCCTGAAGATTTAAGACTTTAAGCCCCAACTCTGACCACGTTTGAAACAAGACTGAGAACTTTTATGTTCAGCTTCGCCTTCTGCTGAATTTTACCTACATTGCACTTTTAACCTCTGCTTTTAATTAAACAATTTAAATAAGATTTTAATTTATAATTTAATTTGCTGTTTTTAATTGTCTTTTAATTCCTGCACTTTATTTTCACTTTATTGTATGAAATGTTATGATGTGAAGCACTTTGAGTCTGCCTTGTGTATGAAAAGCGCTATACAAATAAAATTGCCTTGCCTTGCCTTTCAGCAGTCGATGTGAATCAAAACATGTCGAGAGAATCTGACTTAATTTGTCAGCAGTAGAAACACAGAATGGAACATGATTCTGTAGATTCATGCTTTAGAAAGGACACATTTACAAGTGGAGCGTCTTTGTTCGCCATAATTGTTATAAACAGAAAGAAATAGTAACACAAATGTAAATGTAAGTGAACATACATGTTTTTCCACGCAATGTAAAAACAAAATCACAAAAACAAACCAACCCAGACCCGGGACTCATCCTCCATCTTTAAATATTACCCCGTCTTTTGCATGCGAATGACATTCCAAGATGCAATCTAGCATGACCTAAACACGCCGCGCGTGTGCGTGTCCGCGTGTGTGCGCCCTCAACAGCATCGACATCCTGAAGTACATCATCTACGGCCTGGCGGCTGGATTCTTTGTGTTGGGCGTGCTGTTGCTGGTGGAGGGTTTCTTCACCACCGGAGCCATCAGGGATCTGTACGGGGAGTTCAAGATCTCCGCCTGCGGACGCTGCCTCACCGCATTCGTAAGGAACATCTCTCATCACTCTGTTACACTTCCAGATAAAGATGTTTTTGGGGGTAGTTGGGAGTAATGTGTATTAAAGGATTAGACTAATAAAAAGATATTTTTCCTTTGTCAATCCTTGCCACATGTAGGGGAGACCTGGACACGTGCCGTAATATTATTGATTGGAAACGAACCTCTACGGGGATTTCAACCTTTAGTTGCGGGTCAATCAGTTCACCCGTAGGGTCAAGTGGAGCTTTTTGCCAAATGTGCAGGAATTCCCTCAAGGTGTTCCCTGAGATATCGTGTTCCCTGACATTTTGTGTGTGTGAGAATGGACTGGATGGACAACCTAAAAACGTGGACGCATGCAAACATAATGCTCACCATAATAATAACACAGCAACAGCAATGGAACAAACTATTTAAGAGTAACTTAAAGTCCATCAACTGCTCTCATGGCTGAGAGAAGAAACCCACTTCCAGCCACAGCAGCTTGGGCAATAGGCAAAGGGTAGTAATGCATTGGATGGATTTACTGTTCATCAGACAGTATGAGACAAAAACGACACCCTGGCTCATGCGCCTCTCTTCCTTTGGGAGGACAGCGGGAGCCGACTGACTGTGGCTGCTGCAGTAACTCAAATTGATCAAGCAGAAACTGCAGCCCCGTATGCCTCCGTACCGGCCATCTGCTCCCCCCCCCCCCCCCCCCGGCGTTATCCTCCTGCTGGCCTTCAGCTCCCTGTCCCTGTTTGCTGCAACCGGTGTCACATTGGCATGAAGACAGTTAGCAGGCGATCGTTAGCCAGCAAACCTGGCGTCCTCTAAATGCACTGTGCTGCGACCGCAGTGCCAAACAGTGGAAGAAGTGATAACGAGAGGCGAGGAGGGGGCTGCGACATCTAGACAACAACGTTCGGTGGCAGTTTGGGTTGCGTGTCCCCCGTTTACCTCCGGGCCGTCAGCCCGTCTCTTATTGGTCTCTCATCACTGACACAAACCCCATCTCATCTGTCACTCGCCGTATCTTTGCTCTGTGTTTGCAGTTGATGTTCCTGGCCTACCTGTTCTTCCTCGTGTGGCTCGGAGTGACAGCATTTGCCAGCCTGCCGGTCTTCATGTACTTCAACGTTTGGTCCATGTGTCAGAACACCAGCTTGACGGAGGGGGCCAACCTGTGCCTGGATCTGCGTCAGTTTGGTGGGTGCCATCTCTGAAATGGATGATGACTCGCCTCAGAAGCAGCGGTGTTCCACACAAGTCTTTGGTGGATGGTGCCATTGAGGTCGCAACCAAATGCCAAACATCTTGAAAGAAGCAAATGAATTTTCTCTACAGGGAAGTTGTTTTGAGTGCCAGTGAAGAAATACAGGTTATCAGAACCCTGTCATACCAAATCACTGACAGAACCCATTTTTCCTTCCACCAAATGCAGGCAACTTGCTTACAAACCCCATGTACAAACCTCTGTTTGACCAAATTACCAGTGGAATACTCACAGTGTTCAAAGAGCCACAATGGAGCCACAAACTAACCAGCACTTTCACGATTAATTGGATAATGTCGCCAAAACGCATTGAGATATCAACAAGCTGCAAACCAGTAACGATCCACAGTAAATTTGACAGAGGAATGGGTATTGACCATGCTGGGAATAAAAAATGATCCATGAATAAATGACGGGCTTGCTGTTGGATTTAGAGCAGCATACATTCGATACATCTGCCTACAATTCATACATGAAGGTCTAAGCGAGGGCTGCTTCCCTGAAGAAGTGCAGGTGGGCTATCGATGCCCCTTGCCACAAAAAAGCAGAAAATAATTATAATAATTTATAACCAAAAACAGCTTTGTGTTTAGTGGTAAATTATACAAACATGCGGCTATGACACAGCGACACAGTTCAATGAAAAGCCACAATGGAGGCATTTCACCCCTCAGCTCCTAATAAACATACCAGATTCAATGGGGCCTCCGGAGCCCGATGTTTGGCCCTAATGATAATAATACCAGCTATTTGAATTGGTCAGCGACGACCGAGGTGGGAGCTCGAGCACCGATAATGAATATTAGAGGAAAAGTAGGTCCTCCCATCCAACTTCTTCAGTAGGTCCTGCGCTTTGACTCTGTTGGTGCTCGGGCCCTGATACTTCTTTCAGTCTTAATAAAATATGCAGAGATTTGCACTTTCTTCTTTGCAATTAAGTAAACACAGCGGTTTATGGCACAGACAACATAGTAAAGCACTCAGTATGAAGTGAATGTTCCCTTCTTGTACACACCTTTAATCATGTCATCAATACATTTTGTATTTTAACAACATATTGTAATGATTCTGCAGAATTTGACATGACCCAGTTACAGCTCTGTCCGCCATCTCCAGTGTCCACATAGTACCAGAAGACACAGAATTAGTGTTGTCCTGCGGCACTGTCCTCTGCTGTCCAAAGGTTTTAACTGCCAATTGGCCTCCTGTTAGCAAAATAATTGTACTTGATCAACATTTGTCTATAATTCTGACTTTCATTGGATAAAATAGTTGGTTGAGGAAGGACTGGTTTCAACACTGATCGTTTTCACGACACTAGGATTATTTTCCAGCAGCCCACTGTGGTCACACTGTACAGGTCCACTGACCAACAATGCAACTCCATTGAAGAATACACGTCAGTCCATTTTATTAAATAATACATTTACTTAACCAGAGCTGCAGGAAAATAATGTTCAAGAGTTCTTCATTCATCCGCTCTCTTGCGAAACAACAATGTTTAACACCCTAACATCTTTGTCCATCAGGAGCGGTGACCATCTCTGAGGAGAGGAAGTTGTGTACTGGTTCCGAGAAGTTCGTCAAGATGTGTGAATCCAATGAGGTAAGAGGACATTTGAAGGGAAAGACCGATACATTCAAATACCATTTAGGATCAAAAAAATGAGACGTCTAAACTCCAATCACAAATAACTTGTGTGTTGCAGCTGGACTTAACCTTCCATCTATTCGTGTGCACACTGGCAGGAGCAGGAGCGGCTGTCATCGCCATGGTGAGGGCCATAACTCTCATTTACACCGTCTTAACCCACAAAGCATTTGTAGAACAAAGACATCATTTCTCTCCCCACTGTAATGAAAACCGCTAACATCGTTAGGGCCGGAATCCCAACCAAATATTGTTCTTCCAATGTTTACTATTCTTATTGTTGTAATTACTGTAATTTGTCTTTGAGCACAAAAACAAGATGCTTACTTGATGTCTCTGAATATGATTAAAAAAAACATGTTTAACCTTTATCTAAATTTGGAGACAAAAAATGAATAGCGGTAACATATAGAAATGAATGTTGTCTTTCTCCCTGATACCTCACCTCACCTAACAGAGGGTTTTTAATGATCATTTATTTTAAATCACTTTACTTAGTGACACCATATAAACATGTGCAAAATGTGTGTTCCACAATAACCCTAAATACTAATATACCATTGCATAATTATCCTAGGTTTTCACACTGGGAAGTGAAGTGCATAGGTTCCACTGTACACGCCAAAGGACATGTATGTTAATGGCTGCACAGTCACAGACTAAGAGAGACCAAACAGAAGATTCCGGTCACATGTTGTCATTGAAATGCACTTTAATAACAGAAGCAACGCGTATCGTTCAAGACTTAAGCCTCTTTAAAATGACCTGGAAGGCCGGAAACTCTCGCAGGCGACGTCTGATGGTCTTGGAAGTGCGGCGCCGCGCCGAGCTGTCAGCCCTCCACACACGTGCAATGGTGCTTTAATGAGCGCCCAAACAGAGACTGTGGGAGTCTTAATCTTTATGAACTTTAACAAACTCCTCCTTCAGGTGAAATCAGGTCAAATCGTGTCCCTCGAAGGGAAAACAACTTTGCAGTGAAAACATTATAGGCGTTTGCATTTCTATGGAATGTGGCTTGTCGTGGCGGGGCACAGAGTCAAAGTTAAGTTCCATTTCTGAGGCTCTTCAAACACCAATGTTGACTAATAGTCATAGCGCCCCCTACTGGGACCTGGAAATGACGTGTTTTGTCATTTGATTTGCTCCTGATACAAGGCTGAATGCCACGTCATTTGAAGAACTTGATCTTGCCTCCATGTGAAGGCATTGTTAACAGTCAAGTAAACAATAAAGAGGATGTTTGAGATGCTCTAAAACTGAAACGCAGCAGGTGTGTCAGATGAGATGGAAATAGACATCTGACGTGGGTTTCCGGTGAGCTGATCAAAATCTGTCTCACGCGCTGGATCCCATTTACGTACCAGTAAAGGTGTCAGTATGCACAAAAAAACCAACTGGAGGTTTGATTTCGTTTGTACTTGGTTCAACCGTGGCTTTTCCTCCCTTCTCCTGCAGGTCCATTTCCTGATGGCTCTGGCTGCCAACTGGGGCTATCTAAAGGACGCCAGCCGTTTGCAGAAGTATGAGGACATCAAATCCAAGGAGGAGCAGGAGCTGCATGACATCCACTCCACACGCTCCAAAGAACGTCTCAATGCCTACACATAGACAGACAGCCGCGAGAGGAACAACGCACACACACACAAACCCGTCTCACACACACACACACACACGCACACACGCACGTGGGCTGACAAAAGCCTTAGGATAGTGGAAACATACGGTACAAACAAAGACAAAACGACGACACAAACATGCGTTCAGAGACACTAATTGGGACATTATTAGGCGGGAATAATTTGTTGATGTAGGATGAAAACACACAAAAAAAGCATGCGGTAGATCTTTGGCTTAGGTGATCTGTGCTAACACTTTAGCATCCCACGCTGTTGGTTTGCGTCACGTGACGTGTCAAGTGACATCTTTACAGTAAACGTGAAAACGAGCAGAGACCAACGCGTCCTGGCAGATGGCGCCACCGATTACAAGCACCAACGTTTTGTGATCGTCCTCTTCAAATTGCTCCAAAAAGGGAAACCTTCCTAAATCTACTTTAAAAACGTTGTGATATTTGGCTCTGAAGTCCTGAAGCTTACGAGGCCTTGCCTCTCCCTTCTTAGGTTCTACCCACGACTCCCCAAAGTAGCTCTGCGGTGTGTGAAAGTGCAGAACAATCAACTGAGACTGGCAAGAGGTGCTAAAGAAATTGGTGAACTAATGTACAGTCAGTGTATGATATGGCACAATAAATATACAATATATTACACAAAGAACAAAGAATGACCAGAAGAACCCAAAGATTTTTTTAAACTTTAATTCAGTTGTTTTCGGTCTTAAGCGTGTAGTTAGTTTGGCCCAACTATGCTTTTTCCAGAGGGGAAAAAAAAAATCTAATATTTAGCCAAAACAGGTCACCGTGGTGACCAACGGAGCGTTGAGCTGTTAGCATGGCACACTAAAGTCAACAATCTACAGCAGGCACCAGGTCGAGCTGTGCGTCTACCACGCGGTGGCCGTACAACCGGGCGACGCCACCGTGGCGCCCGATAGCTCCAACGTCTGCTGACACGCGCAGAACACACAGACTCACCCACACAGGCACCCACGCACACACACATACATGTGGCTGAATGGTCGGTGTTTTGCAGGCAGTGTTGTATGTTGTTGTCATGCTCTGTCGTGTCGTTTCGCCACATTATGATGACTGGAAATGCAGAGAAATGTGATCCCCGAGGAACTGTGTACCTGCCAGGTACCGATGGGTAGCTTTGATACGTTTTCCTTTCCTGCCCTTCTCTTTTTTTACTCATCTTCCCTGCAGCCCCATCCATCCTGTTTCTCTATGTGACCTGCTCATCTTGAGCCCAGTTTCATTAGTTGTGAACTTTCAGACGAAAAGCCCCCACAAGGCCACCGGGAGGCCATTTAAACACCTACTGAAACGGGGCGTTGTCTTCTCCCTCTAGTTCCAGCAAGAACTGTCCTCAGAAACAGCACACGTTAACAGTATTACGTCTTTTGACTAGAGGCATGTTCTCATCCGCTTGAAAAAAATAATGTTTTCTTTCTCACTTTTCAAAATCTTGCCACGTTTTGTACCAGTAATAATTATGTACATTGTTAGCCTTGCTTTTTTCAAACGGGACAGCGGTAAGGTGATGTCACTTTCAAATGTTCAATTCATTGTGTGTTTCAGTGGTTCCGCACACATACAAATACGCACAAACACACGTAAACATTCCTGAGAGCTTCGATTCTTTCGATAACAATTAATGGTACGAGGGAGTGGTCTGAGAAAAGAGTACATTTATGAGACTAAAAGGGTATTCTTTGAGATTCAAAGTGGCAAATCTAGGAAAAACTAAATGTGACACATGCATCTTGAGTAGATGCTGTTGTAAAGGTTACAGGAAAGCACAGACAAAAGGTTTCATGTTTGCCTACACAAAGGTGTGTGACGGAACGGATGGATGGATGGACAGATTGACAGATGAATGGATGGAGAGATGGACGGATGGATGGATTTCTGATGGCATCCATCCATCCCTTTGCAAAGTAAAGCAATTTTGGCTCTTTTATAGAAAAATCATCACTATCTTCATCATTATTTTGCACTTAAACAATATTTTTCATAGTAACATTTATTTTTTCTGTATATGTACCACTTTATTTTCAGAGAATATCTCCTTTTAGCATACAGTACTCTCCACGCTTGATAGGTATTACAAATATTTTACCTCAATGGCCATAATGCTCCCTCCCACTAATGTGATCAAAATAAGCATCTATTTATTAGGTTGAATTTGGAAAGAAGTCTGGGCGATGTTTTGGTGTTTTGCATCATCTGAGTGCTGTAACCTGAGATTTAAAGTACTGACTCCGTAGAAGGTGAGGGAATGAGGGAGTGAGGAAATAGGAGACGAAGCTCCAGTGACTCCAGTATAAACGATCCTACGTGATCTATTTGTTTTGTATCAGCCAAACATTCAAAAACGACCAGCTGAAACATCACCATGATTCTGAAATGATTCCTGATTCCAGTTCAAACCTAAACTTGATGTGATATCAACTTGATAACTTGATATGCCGCTACCTCTTTCAGAGTCAGATCTGTGAGCGGCAACGACTTTAAACTCAAACGAGGTTTCTTTCATGCGGCACTTCTCATTTAAATACATTTGGAGAAATAAACGGAGGGAGTATAGCAGTGTTTCCTTTAGGGTTCGTTGGGCCACCATTCGGATCCGAGGGCTGTATGGAATGTTCTGGAATGGAGGATTCTCTATCTGCCAGTAGAGATGCTGAGGGGGAATTCAGCTCATCTTCGGAACGATGATGATGAGGGTTTTAGTGTTGAAGACATTCGTTATTGAAGGGTTTGATTTCATGAGACTACCAGCACACACACACACACACACACACACACACCCCACCACCGCCATCACTCTGAGCCGAAATTCATTGCTCTTTTACTTTTCACCTTTGACATTTCACCATTTTATTATCAACTTTTAATCTTTGAGACTTTTTAAATGTGAAATCATTTAATTAAAAAAAAAGTAAATGTGTTTTTTTTTGTTTTGTTCTTGCGGCCAGTATTGAGAACTGTACCTACATTAACTCTGTAAAAAGATCTACATATATGTGAAACAGACGACGTGAGCAGCCGGGGAGAATGTTTCCTATCGGTTACAGAGTCTGGAGGAGGTGGTCGAGCCTCTACTCCCTCAGAGAGCTGCTTTTACACACATGAAAGTATTTACAACACAACGCTGGTCCACAAATAGAAATGGAAAACTATTACATAAAGCAATAGCATCCAGTATGAGGTCCGATTCACTGCGTGATGATTTTCTCCTGCTAGTGGTTGTGTTGGCTACTTTAGACGTGGCATGAACATTTCAAAAACTAAAGCTGATACTTCCCGAACCACCAACCCTAACCCTAACGAAAACAATACTTATTTGCAATAAAAAAAGATTAAACAGCCAGTGGAGTCCTTCACGACGCTAAATTGGCCACAAGATGGCATCTCAGACTCGGATAATAATATATATATATTTTTTGTATTGAACCCCAAAAGGACGGAAGCCAGTGTTCACAAATGTCAGCGGAAACGTCCTCGTCAAACTACCTTTCAGTCGGTGTTCGTCACGCTGAACCCGAGGTGTCACTTATTGACACTAAACGGACGCACAAAGCCAGGCAACAAAACACGCAATAACACAGCCAGTGGCCGGGTGTCCACACGGGCTGCGGCTCAGCTGCCAAACCCTGTGGAATGCCCTTTATTCCTGCATGGTGTTGGTAAAGCACAGCTCACACCGGTTCTTTGTGTGTCGTAAATGCAGCTGAATTGGACAAAAACAAATGAATGCACACTTGGTGTGAAGGGAGACTCCGCCAGACTCGTCTCTCGTGCAGCTGCGTCTTGGCTGCATACAGTCAGTATTTTTAAGGGTCTAGTTTTCCAGTAACAGTATTCTATAATTTCATTGCCTGACAATGAATGTTTGTCAGTGTTTTTAACTTCAGATAAATGATAAAGTTTTTTGTGCACTTATTGAACATTTTGAGCCCCCCCCCCCTCTCTCTTTCCCCCCTCCTCCCCCCCTCCCCCCCTCCCTCTCCTCTCTCTCTTTGCCTCTCTCTTATTCTTGGTGTAAGTGCATTGAGCTCCCCATTGTGGGAACTGTGTATAGTCTTGCAGCATTGGTAATTATCTGAAGAAATAACAATGGTAAAAACAAACAAGTTCATAATAATGAATATACAGTAATGTTATTCTAGGTATATATATATAAAAGACAATGAATCTAGTTGTTGTTTGTGGCATGGTTATGCATTCAATGGTCATACTTTCAATGATTAAAATAATACAAAAGACGTTCATTTCACTGGCGCTGTTCTGCTGTTTGTTGTATTGTTTTGGACTTTTTTCCCCCCAGTTGTTCACTACCGGAGCCATAGATTATAGCATTTTGACGAAATCCACGCTGTAAACATCTGGCTTACAAGAGCACGGATCAATGATTGCTGGTCCTAAGTGATGTGATCACGGCGTTCTTTGTTGTTTAACCTACTAACTGCTTTGGCCACCCGTCATGATGCACCCACCTCTTCCTCATCCTCTTCTTCATTCGTGTCAGCTAGGTTAAAAATCACACAGCTCCGAACGTTTTAAACTCAGCTTATTGTTCTTTCACCACATTTGAATCCAAAAGGGACCCCAGTGAGATTTCCTTACTTCACAAGGTTAGCACCACGGAACCAGCAACAAGCTTATTCTGCCCGGCTCACACAGCAGTGTCCCCATCTGTGTTCAAGGCCGAATGATGATGATTTCAGGTTAGTTAAGTTTAAATCAGCACAATCACATTTTAAGGGGAAGAATGAAGCCTGGTCGCAGGCAGCAGGGAATCCGATCTCCACATGGGATGATGCCCAAAACAGAGGTACAGACTTCTTTTGAGCCAAAGTGTCGAATTGGGTTCTGGCTACCAGGTGGGGCCTGAATGAAGACACGTCTAACATTTACCGTTTATCCTGCCTGAACATATTCAGTCCTCGTCCGATGTGAACTGAAAGCTGATGATGTCAGTGTGCTGCTTGGAACTGAACATCACTGTTCACATTTGAATGTTGGAAATGGGTGTTGCTTCTGTTTTACCATCAAATCTTGACTTTTGTACCTCACTGTGAATGCTAATTATCCGACTTACTTCTCCATGTTGTACATATGTGTGCCAACAGCATGGGCGGACGGTGGCTTCTTTATATGTAAAAGATATAAACTTGCTTGCATCTATGAATAAAATGAAATGCTACACGTGTGTTTGTGTTAATGACTGATTTGAGGTTTTCTAAAGGGCTTTGTAAATCATTTTGAAGAAGTCTATTAAATAAATAAAAAAAGGTGGGGCTGATGGTGGGGACGAAAAGGTGGGGCTGACTGTGGGGACGAGAAGGTGGGGCTGACGATGGGGATGAGAAGGTGGGGCTGACTGTGGGGACGAGAAGGTGGGGCTGACGGACGAGATGAGAAGGTGGGGCTGATGGTGGAACCCACTAAAAAGACATTTTTTCTCATCTGAGTTTCCTGCAGTAGCTGCAAGTCAGGTTTAACAATATAAATGTGTTTTTATTAAGAACTGGGAAACAATGTACAACAACAATCTTTTCCTAAACATAATTACAAATTGAGGACACATTACATTACGTGTACAAATGATGTCGCTCTGGAAGAAAAGAAGGAGAGACTTGACAACTCTCAACACTGTGAAAAATACTAATTCCATCTTTACTGGTCCTACAGCGCTGAAGACATTTTAATCATAACATCACAACCATGATCACATACACATTTAATGTATTGTTCATTTCATAGCATAACAAGAATACCATTATCTATCACTGCCCATACATATTGCAATTAAGTGAATTGCCTTTTGAAAATGTGTTTTAGATGTTGCTATATTCCTTTGAAAGGGGAACGGATTTTACACATCAAGTATTGACGATGAAGTATCAGTATTAATGTGAGGGTGGCCTCAGCTGCAATGATGTTGTGCGGTGAATGAGTAAGTGTCAATAGGGGCTGATGAATACAACGTTAAAAATCCCATAATTAGACAAGCTTGAGGCTGAATGCTGTACTTCCATAACACACCCAGCTGTCCACCATGAGTCCAGTAATGTTATTACAGCGCGATGCTTAGACGTGTGTTAGAAAGCCTGCATGAGGTGTTTGGTGTCTGTTGAAGAAGAATACTAGTTAGTATACAGATATAAGTCCTAGAGTTCCTCAATGAACTCCCAGTCTCAAGCGGTCACTGTACAAACAAGTGTGAACTTAAATAATGCCCAGGTTTTCGTAGATGACATCATCAAGAGACGGGTCAGTGGGCATACTGGTAGAAAGCGAGGTAGAGGAGGAAGAGCTGGTAGGCAAAGTGTTTGAGGACGAAGATGCTGGTGTTCTTCTGCAGACGTGTGCATAAAGATGGGCAAATGGGTCTGCTTTGCTTTCCTTTTGCAGATAAACTTCATCTATCTTGGCCATGGGCTCACTATAAATGGGTTCATCAGATGCAACACATTCAATTTTTTCATTTCTCTGAATTTCAGTCCGTTCAATCTGGACCGGGCTGATTTTGTCGTAGACTTCAGAGTAAACTGGATCGGGGTGGTCTGAGGGATCAGAGGGAGGTGGAGCCAAGGTGTCCGTACAGGGAGTGCCGGGGGGTTTGAGCGGGAGAACACCGGCAGGATCGACATACACAGCCACGCTCGGTTTGGCCTTTGTTACCGATTGGATGCAATCGGCTGGATCCGCATACACGGCTTCTGATTGGCCGCCAAGACCACCTCCACTGCGGCTGCCGTACGTGGGGACCAGCGGAAGAGGCATGAGGGTGATGGGAGCCGGCTGCACTGACACACTCTCCGACGAACCAGCCAGATCTTCTTGTGCACTCTCTTGTGAAGCAGCAGATGCCTTCCCCTTTATCCTCAGCTTGTTCTCCAGAATGGCGGCAATGCCGGTCGCATCTGGTATTTTGGGGAGAGGGGAATGAGCCTGTATTTTTGCTGCTAGGACATTTTCACCTTCTTGGTTTGGGTTGCCTAAACTAGTTGTTGAACTCTTTTGATTGATGGTAGCCCGAATCGAGGAGAATATCTTCTCAGCCTGCGGCGTCTCAAAGGTAAATGTCCCAGGACCAGAATCACAGCGGCGACCTGCTTCAATGGTGAAGGCCAGCTGGCAGGAAAGAGGCACAAAGCGCATGTAAGTGACACCAGCATTCTGGCTAAGAATGAACAGCGATCCAAATCAACACCCCAGTCAACATTCCGATAGTTCCACACCCAATGAGCAGATGAATGGTAGGCGGCCAATGCTAATGATATTGGAAGCCTCACCGTATCTTTTCCATAACGTCTCAGCAGTTCGTAGGACCATTCTCTAACGATGTTCTTCTTCTGAGTTTCCCTCAGCAGCAGCGCCTCTCGCCCCACCTGCAGCCAATATGACCCCTTCAGGCCGCAGCGCGTCGCTGCGTCAGTCTTCTGGACCGTCACCAAGAACTGTGAGGCTGGACAGAACGTCTTTGGTCATTGCAACAACTTGCAGTTTTGGCAAAGCCAGTCCACATAAACAAGCTAATAAATACAACATCAATTTAAAACAACAACCGTGAGGAGTTCCTGCTCCACTGGCTTTGCCATTGAACAATCTGTGACAGCTAGTGAAAGAAAAGGAGCAGAAATATAGAAAAACCTTCATCTGCTGAGGCATAAATCTGGTTCTCCTCCATCTGAAGCTGACTGGAATCTGAGCCAACGCTTCGCTGAGAGAGAGACAGAGAGAGAGGGGGAAGCAGAGGGAGGGATAGAGAGAGGGGGGTGAGAGAGGTAGAGAGAGAGTGAGAGGGCGGGGAAGCACCGAGTTGTGAAATCATTCAGAAAAGAGCGCGTAGAGCAGCATTGTGGCATCGTGGCTGTAGGAGGTCCGTCGTCTCTGCCTGAGGATTCTGGCCACGAACGATGCTGCGCATTTACGGCCTGGAAGCACATTTCACCCTCACCTGGAGCGCGCTGCGACACAGTTTTTCCACCCAGTCGACGCATTCCTCTTTGAGTGCAGCGAACACCATCGTTCTGAGCCGGGTCTCCACACAAAATGCTGACATGTTCTCCTGCAAGCACCCCAGATAGCATCTTTTGGTATTTATCTAACCATCATGTATCCATGAAACGTGATCAACGACCAGAGAGACCGACCATGGGGCAGGCCTCTGCGTTTGGGGGGAGTCTGAGGACACTGATCAGCTCGGACAGTGGGACCACCTTCAGCTTCCTGTCCACGTGAGGCTGGTAGTGTCTCCTGGCCCCGGTCACATGATCACCTGCAGGACATTTACCATGGCGGGGGAACGGCATTATTCTTTTATTCACCTGGGCGCTATTTGTTTCATGACACACATCAAACGCACCTACAGCAGTTACACATCATTTGCATTGTGGGGATTGTAGAAAATATGATACTGATTGACTACATGCCGGGTGTCACTTCCTCGCTCCTTGATACGAATGTGCTCTGCTCTTACAGGATGTACAAGAGAAGTCTTTTAACAACCGACAACCCGCCCCGTTCATAGAGACAAACAAACAGCAACACAATAGTAACGTGTACACAGCTGAGGGCCGTAAAAATTCACAATAGCTGTAATAATTATCCAACAATTTTGACGCTAGTCTAGAAAAATGGGTCGACGCACGCAAGCACGCAAGGAGGTGTGAGAAGGCACGCAAGGGTTGTGTCTGCGTGTCCTTGCGTCACTCTGAAACCGCAGAAGCATAAACTAGGCTTTAAGTGCGATCGGCTCATCGCGGTTTCATCTGTTTGACGAGTCAGGATGAGAAGGTGAAGCTAAGTCAATCCGGGTGTGCATCGCTGGGATAAGTTTTTAAGTAGACCACGGTATCCAACACACATTTACTGATGTGGAAATGGAGAAGACGCCCGCGGCATATTTTTCACCCATTGAGCAGCAACTAATTATGGAAACTTATGAGGAGGTGAAGCATCTAATATGCAGAAAAGGAAAAACGGCAGCTGTAATTAAACGGAGAGAAAAGCATGGCAGAAAATTGCGGAGCGACTGAATGCGGAAGGATTTAAAATGATCTACTTACTAGAAAAGTTGTAAACTGTTAATTGCTTTTAATGATTGTTTTGTGTTGGTTGGTTTTATTGCTGAGTCTGTGTTTATGTGCTAAATACGCTGGTTTTACCGTAAAGTGTCTTTGAGTAGCCGACCTGTAAAGCACAAAATAAATCAAATGTGCCTTGAAAGTGAGCAGAGGGAATTCATTTTCCTCTGGAAATTTACCCTAAAGACGAAGCCTAATTTCAAACCCTTATTCACAATGCGAGAATGTGTTTTACAACCATATGCACAAATCTCTGGTCAGAGGGCAAAGGGTCAAGATACAATACAAAAACATTTTGCAGGCTGGTAACTTTGCAAATGGTGGGGGGGCGCTCAGAAATGAATGACTTCATATATCGGCCTCATGGCAGATTCGCCCGCCAGCGGACGGAGAGCGCACAACAGGAACTATGCTGGTACTCTGTCTCCGTATCTTGTAGATGTTTTAAACTTGTGACCCAGTGAACGGATTAACTGGCTGCCTTGACTTTGATCTACACTAACTCGGGCATCCACACAATGTTCCCATCCATTAAGGGATTAATGAGTTTTAGGTTTTACCCTCACAGAACTATTCCAAGTAGTTTAGCTACATCACCAATAGGCCTACACACATTTTTTTTTAAGTAGACATTGGGATACCCAGAATTCAGTCCCTAGTAATTGCAAAGGTGAGAATATATAATACCACGTTTTCACAGGCTGAAAAACTTCAAGTCCCCCTTTGCGACCCTGTCGGGTCATTTGCCTGCTTGTGTGTGACGTGTTTGGCTGTGGTGCAAAATATCATCTGATCTCAGAGATCTTCAAAAAAAGGACTTTGTCATCATGTTACCTCAACTGGTGAGAAAATTAGACCCAAGTTCTGATGTTTCCAGAACTTTCTTTCACAGTATTGGTACAGATAGAGGTTGAAGTAGAAAGGGTGTCTACCTCCCATATCCTGGATTTCCAGTCGACCGACTCCATCACTGCTGGAGGGAAACAGAGACATCCACACGGGCTTCCATTTCTACGAAGAGAGGCCGAGAGATGGTCACCAACAGAAGAACATCACGTTCCTCCTGACTCGCTCTCCACTGGACTCCATGTGAGAGAGCATGCATTTACCCTCTGAAAATGGAACGCGTAGCCAGCGAATGATGACGCGCCTACTTGATGGGTGTAACTGCTGACGCTTCTCTGGAAGTTTTGATGTCACTGCCCTGCCTTTTAAATCTTTTTCTTCTGAATCGGCCCACTTAGTTATCTGGTTCAGGGAGCTTTAACAGCTGTGGGCCGTGTGACGTCTTGGGATTCCATCACTCAACGCCTTAAACATTTGTAGGAGAAGAAATCTCAACTAAAATAAGATGAAATAGACCTGCATAAATCCCTAGCAGTTAAATGAAACATTTCCATTAAAGAATTAAGAAAACAATTGATTAAAAACATAAACATAAGCTGTCGTCAGACCTCATCGGTGGCTGTTTTTGGAAGATCCTGGTAGTGGTTTTTGGCCGCAGCTTCTTCGATGACACCCTGAAGCTGAACGCTTGTAATTTAACGTACTTTCACAAGTGATGAGGCAAGTGTGTTAATAACAGATTAACAGGTGGCTGGAACTGGATTATTTCCTCCAGCTCGACATCGTTCCTCTCTATTCGTGGGGGTGAATGAGGTAAACCTATCGTAGCACCGGGAGATCGACTACTTCTTCTCATTCTCAAATTCAGTCCCCGTTGCGAAAACAGGCTGTGTCAGTTACATCTAAGTTATAAAGAAGTAGATGAGTGAGTCAGTGATAATTGATGAATGTTTTGTTGCAGCAGGGAGTAACCTACATTCATTTTCCTCCACCCATTAGGCCCATAGAGTCCAGTCGAGTACCACACCTGTACGCTCTACCAAGTGGGCCATGCTGCTCGGACAGTGCTGGCTGTTTGGGTGGGCTTTGCTGATTGGCAGGTTACGCTTGTGCACATTCTCATGGAGTAAATGCATGCTTGTGATTGGAGATCCCACAGAGTCCAGTAGAGGGCTCCACCTCTGCCTGTGGAAATGAGGTTAAGATACAGCAGGCTTTGTTATGACAGGTTATAGAAACACCAACTGCAATCGAGCGCAGCCCTTTCACTATGTCACATAAACCGATCGACCTGTGATGGATTACAAACTCTCCCCTCCTCCACTTAAATACGACTCATATGTACCAACCTCACCCGTTTGACTGCCAATGGGATTGACACTTCTAACTTTTAACCCAGGAATGACACAGAAGGCCAACATTCCTTCCCTCCTCTCTGTGCTTTCCACATCCAGAGGAGTGTCAAACCACCTCCACATCCGTGACTCAGGCCCACCTTCCAAACACAAGGGGAAACGCGTGGCTTGTTTTACAAGGCTCTCAAGGAACAAATATTACAGGATTACATAGTATGTATCAATTCTCAAAGTACCCCATGTTTTTTGTAATACATTCAAAGTTGGAATACACAGCAGGTTAGTGATTTATACTTCACGTTGTGATTGTGATATTTGAGTTTAAATCAAATTGCCTCTGCAGTGATACTGAGCGCCAGCATGCAGCTGTCAGAGCTGCACAGGAATGTGTGAGGTGGAAACTGTGCCGTGTTTCAACTTGTTCATTTGGATTTCTGCTCGGTCGCCTTTGAGCGACACAAAGAACACACGTCTGATTTAACTCCGCTAATTGTGGACTCTCAAGTAGAACAGGACAAGATCATACATTATCGTTTTGTTCTATTAGTGTTCATATTTATATATTTACTTTAGCGTGAAGTCAGTTTTACCACAATGTTCACATTAGTTTGATGGGTTTACGTTTTCATTTTCTGCGATTATAACACAAAGCAATTATCTATTTATTATTATCTATAGCTGCTAGAAAACCAGGCTCTCCGATCAATCCTCTACCCCACCAGACTCATGAATAATCATTTAGCAAAGCTCAAATCTCTTGTGTACTCACCTTTCCAGCTTTGTGTGGTTGGAGGTAAACCTTCCCTGATGTGGTCGGAGAATCCATTTAGAAAGCAAATCTTCTTCAGCTCTGGCCTCTGGATTCAAGGCTTATGAGGTTTCCCTTTCCTTCTTTTTTATCCCTGGCTGAAGAGCAGGGTTGGGGCGTGCCCGCTGAGACGTTCCTGTAATTTGATCCTCACCTGGTACATAAAGGCTACGCGTGTAAAGGTCAGAATGAGGGTAAGGACACAATCTTTCACTTTACACACCGACACCTGGAATCGGTACACAGTAAAACGTAAGTAAGTCAACTCTTACAGTTGAAGATTTTGGTGTTGATAATAACTCTGTAGGGCGCCATAGACAAATAATCAGCAAATACAAACGCCTGACAACGTCATTATTTATTATTATTTACAAGTGTCCAACTTCCCACTGGACCTGCTGTCAATGATTAACTGGTAAAAACAACGCTTTAACACTAGATGTCATCATTCACCCATTCACACCTGTGCGCACACTGATAGCAGGAAATATCATGTAAGGAACCACATGTGCATGTCAGGGTGTGAGGTTGGAAGGCAGGACTCAAACGCAGACTTGCGGCAAACAAAAGACTTTAATAGTCACAAGGATCAAAAAACACCGGAACTGGGGGCAAACGCACACAGGCAAGAGACTACGACGATCCAAGACGAAAGACAATGACGCGACAAGTGACACAGGAGACACACTGCTTAAATACACAAGGGAGGTGCAGGTGATTGGACACAGGTGGAAACTATTAGACGAACACAGGGGATGACGAGACAAGGCAGGAAGTGAAGTTACCCGGGGACACGAGTGGCAGAAAACTACAAAATAAGACAGGAAGTGAACCACACCGTGACAGTGCATCACAGCTGTGGTGGAAGATTTTGCACAGACAATCGTTAAGTAAGAATCAAAGGCTCTGAGTCAAGTATGTCCTTTCTCCGTTTATTTCCTTGCAAGGGAAAAAGGGTCACAACAGCTACGTGGTCAGTAGACTGTCAAGAACCTCTTTTTCTTCCCAACACATCGAGGCAGTTCTTATACCTAAACTTAGATATCGGTGGCGTCAACAGAAACCGTTAACCATCTTGTTGAGTCTCTACAGCCAGGGTACTGGGAACACCTTGCGCATGTGAACCAGACATCAGTTCTTTGACCGTGTCCTTGCTCTCCCAACATGCTTAAACAAAGGTGGTCATAGACATAACAAACACTTTGTTCAGTCTCTACAGCTATGCCGCTGGAAACATCTAATCCAAGTGGGAGACATCAGTTCGTATGTCAGGGCCTTTGTGACCTAAGCACTTGCAACTAATAAACTGGTTATACGAATGAAGCATTTAAAAGGGTCACATATCATTTTCCCATTACATTCCACTCTTTTGATTACATAATAATCACAAACTATGCAATCAATTTAGAATGACCACTCTAAAAATTCACTAGCTGATATCTACCACATCAAATATCACAAAACATGAACATCTGGACATCGCTCATGTTAAGGTTTCGGAAGCTCTCGAGGGAGGACTCAATCCTTTGTTCTCGTCCCGGCCGGAAACGAGGACACGAATGAGTCAATTCGTTTAAATTCAAAAATCAAAAGTTATTTAATAACTGAACAACGTATTAGGGATTACAATTACAAAGTGAAATACTAAGCGAACAGTGGAATATTTCGCGAAATAGAGAATTCTCTGAGCAAGTCTGAAGGGACTTATCAATGCGGCTGCAGGAGAAGATCTAACAGTCTTTCCCCGCTTTGGTCCTTTGAAAACTCTTGAGGTGTGTCTTCTTTGGTGCATTTGAATGTCATTGGCCTCTTCTCCAAAGGGTCACCTCCTCCATTGTCCCTTCCACGTCGAGGTGTGAAGCTGCAGCTGTAACCTGAAACCTCTCTGTCCATCTGTCCCTCACATTCCAATGCACTCAATGCAGATACAGTGGCTTTATGCCTCAATGAGTGAACCCAACAAAGCATACATCGTTTAAGTCTTCATCTTATAACTAGTACACTTTCATTACAACAACCCATTATTAATGATCACCGCTCATCACACTTCATCATAAGATCTAAAACAGTTCATGTGGTTCAATTCTCAAGACATTTGCCTCAGTCGGCTGCCTCGCAATAAGTTGTTCATTTATTACCTGACAGGAGAAAAAACTCCCAAAAAACCCTTTTTGGGGATAAAATTGGGAGAAATCCATAAAGAACGGCAATTGGCATCCGTCCCCAGGTTTTAACATCACATTGTAACAGAATGTTAATGTGTACAGTGTTTATATGATTTAAATGACTATGAATTGTGTTTGATTCACATTGTATTCACTTCATCTAACATGTTAATGTAATAACTAATATCTAATAACACACAAACTATAATTCTATCACTAAACATTATTACACGTACTACAAATTCTATGACTAGGGGTGCACTTCTGGCTTAAATCCCTAACACTCACAAAACTTTTCCTGCCACAGAACAAAAACTCCCTAAAAAAAACCCTCCGAAATGGGAAAATAGGAAGAAATCTGTTAGGAGAAGATAAAGACTGGAAACCTTCTCACAGGATTTGAGCGTTACACCCCAGATGTCATGTGTACAGTATTGAAATAAAAAAGAAATGAGAACATGTTTAAATCACAATACCAGAACTTGATCCCCTTTCACACAATACAGATATAGAATATTGTGGAAAGGTCATTATATCAATCATATTTACGTTACATACTAATAAATGCAAGAGTAAAAGCTGTTTTTGTGAGAATGTTATTTCTCATTGTTTTAGCAAGCTACTGTGAAACCAAAAACATTTAGAACACCAGGAATGCACACAGACAGTGTGTCACTATGTCACTATGCGTATGTGTCGAGGTCGTAAGTGTTCAGCTCGTCAAGGGAGTCCGAGTCACTGTTGAGGTTATTGTCAGAGTCGTTCCATGATAAGAGAGAACCACACTTTAGATAGCTGACTACGGAATCACAAAAAAATGCTGAGATACAATGAAACTGAAGCAAGCAATAATATGAATAAAACTGTCGTGGCAAAAACGACTACTGTGTCTATGTGGAGGGGTCCTGGCCGTGTTCTTCTTGTGTTGGTCCGCAGGTACACGTTGGGATGTGGAGTCTGCCAACCTTCTTTCTTGTGAGGCATCCGCGTTGTAGACAGTCAACACAGATCACAATGCACTGTGTGTCTGTCGGTCAACTGCCCGTCCGTGGTCACTGGATCGGTGGTGTCGGTTGATTGACACTTTTTGTGGAGGTAGGGTCGCCTGAGCCCACTGCTGGTACTGGATCTGGAACCTTCTTGCAATGGGATGCGTGGACCCAAGTTGCTCTTTCAGCTACTTTGACCGCTGTTTGGGTGACCAGGAGAATCTGGAATGGACCCTGCCACCGTTTAGCTTTCCAACTTTTCCTCCTGAAGTCCTTCACCACCACGAAGTCACCTGGTTGCAGTTGGTGTAGTGGACCCGTTGCTTCTCTTGGAAGTGCAGCTACAACCTGTTTTCTTACATCAGACAAAGTGGAAGACAGTCGAATGCAATAGGTTAACATGTCATTCTCGCACATTGTGGTGGAAGGGAGTGGTGTTCCTGGAGCTTCCACACCTATATGGGGAGGAACTGCGAAAAGGATTTCAAATGGGCTTAGGTTGCTGCGTGTTCGTTTCCTCATCCGCATGTACATCAGAACCAAGGGCAGTGCTTTTGTCCACGGTAGACCTGTGTCTGTGCAACATTTGGCCAGTTTTGTTTTCAATGTTCCATTTTCTCTCTCTACCGCTCCCCCACTAGCTGGGTGGTATGCGCAGTGTGTTTTTAAGTCAATACCCAGGTATGCACTTAATTCTGTGATTGCTTGGTTGACAAAATGTGAACCATTGTCGCTAGAAATTTTGCTTGGGATTCCCCAGCGGGGAATGATCTCTGAAATCAAGGCTTTAGCCACTGTGGAGGCTGTCTGCTTACTGGAGGGAAACACCTCAACCCATTTGGACCACATGTCTACCATTACAAGACAGTGTTTCTTACCTTCCGATGGGGAGAGTTCCACAAAATCCATCATTACATGTTCAAATGGTCTTGCAGGCGGTGGATGTGCTGCATGATGTGACACCTGTACTGAACGACCTACATTGTGAGTTGCACATGTTATGCATGCTTGGCAGAACCTTTGTGCGTAAGCTGCAAAGCCTTTTGTGAACCATGTTGCATCAATGATACTTAACATTCCCCCTTTTGACACATGGTCCAACCCATGAGTCAATTTCGCATAGTGGGGGAAGAAATGTTTAGGTAAGCATGGATTACTATTCGGACCATACCAGATGCCGTCTATGAATTTGGAGCCTGAGGAGGACCAAAAACGTCTCTCATCTGAAGTAGAGAGGGACTGCACGGCTGCAAGAGAGGAGGGAAGAGAACACATGGCAGGAACTGGGCGTGATGGTTTGGGAAGAGGACGTCTAGCAGCCGCTTTTGCAGCTAAGTCTGCTCGCTCATTCCCCTTTGCGATGTCGCCTGTGCCGGATGTGTGCGCTGCACATTTACAAACGGCAATAGCTGTGGGCAACAAAATGGCATCCAATAGTTCTGCTATCAGAGTGTGGTGTAACACTGGTTTGCCATCCGATTTGAGAAAATTTCTGTGTCTCCACAGCGCGCCGAAATCATGAACCACGCCAAAAGCGTATCTGGAATCAGTGTGAATGGTTGTCGTTTTATCCTTAGCTAGTTTACAAGCTTCTGTTAGTGCGATTAATTCTGCTGCTTGGGCTGAGAGGTGACATGGAAGAGGGCCGGAACACAGAACAGTTGAGTCTGAAACAACAGAGAAACCCACAAGATTAGAACCAGTCAGGGGATCCCGTGAAGCAGATCCGTCAACATACATTACCATGTCACTGTTGAGCAGAGGTGTATCTGCGAGGTCTGGTCGAGGTGTGCACTGAGCTTCCAGCTCAGCCAAACAATTATGCTCCTCTCCATCCTCCGGAGTGGGGAGAAGAGATGCAGGATTGAGGACATTGCAGCGTTTTACTGTAACATTCGGCATGTCTAGGAGACATGTGTGATATCGAAGGTAACGCGCTGCAGATAATGAGACGACTTCTGTTCGAGAAGAATCAGTGAAACCGAATGTGGAACCAATAATGTTAGCGTAGCATAGCCTACAATGTCACGAGAGGCTGTAAGAGCCTTTTCAGCAGCTGCCACAGCTCGAAGGCACTGTGGTAAGCCTGCTGCTACCGGATCGAGTTTCGCGGAGAAATAAGCTACTGGTCGTAGTTTATCGCCATGGGATTGTAGGAGCATTGATGTCATACATCCAGAACGTTCGTCAACGGTTTGTGTGAACGGTTTGTGAGGATCAGGAAGACCCAAAGTCGGAGGAACTTGTAACGCGCATTTCATGTCCGTGAAAGCTTGAGAGGCTGCAGGGAGCCACTGAATTTTATCATGCGCGCTGAGATTTTTTCCATGTATCAATGCGGACAGAGGTTGCTCGAGTTGGGAGTAATTTGGAATAAATGACCTACAGTAGGAACACATTCCCAAAAATGACATCATCTGTTTCTTGGTTTGTGGTTTTGGAAGTGTTACAATTGAGGCGATGCGTTTTGGTGATAGTGTCTTCCCTTCACCGGAAATGTTATGGCCTAGGAAATGAACGTTCTGTGAAACAAACTGTAGTTTGGATAGGCTGGCCTTGTGTCCTTCCGCTGCTAAGTGTTGAAGCAATTTGAGTGTGTCCTGTTCACACTGCTTTTGTGTTGGAGCTGCAATTAAACAGTCATCAACATACTGCAAAAGAGCTGTTCCTGGAGACAAAGTGAGGCTCTCCAAACTTTCCCTGAGTGCCTCGTTGTAGATCGTAGGTGATTCTGTGTAGCCCTGACACAAGCGTGTGAAAGTGTAAGGCTTGCCATTGAAATTAAACGCAAACCAAAACTGACTGTCAATGTCCACAGGGACACTGAAAAAAGCATTTGAGAGGTCAACCACGGAGAACCATCGAGCATCAGGTGGAACCTGTGCCATAATGGTGTAAGGGTTGGGAACATTTGGGGCTCGTGCGTGGACGGCTGCATTAACGGCTTTTAGGTCCTGCACGAAGCGCCACTCAGTTGGTTTGCCTGCATCTCTGATCTTTTTAACTGGAAAAATAGGTGTTCTTACCGGCGAGTCAGGACATGGAACAATGACTCCGGCCTTTAAGAGGGAGTTGAACACCGGTGTTATACCGTCAATGGCCTCTTGGCGCAGTGGGTATTGATGTTTGTGGGGACGGAAGTCTGATCGAGGAGTGATGACCAGAGGTTGACATTTTTTGATGAGTCCCACGTCATATTTATGCGCTGCCCACAAGGTGTCTGGAACAGAACTGAGGGCAGGAGAAATAGAGGAGACATTAGTCAAAAATGTATCAGTGTGTGTGTCAGAAAATATGTTATTTTCATCCATGACATAAACAGATCTGAGAGCAGGTGTGCAAAATGCGAATGGCTGTTTAAAGAAGCCTGTCGACGGAGAGCGCATCACAAGTGTATCTGGTGTAGCCTCCCAATCTGCCAATGCCTCGCACGCTGCGACAAAGGGTCCCAAATCTCTCCATTGGTCTGTTGCTGCTTTAGACAAGGAGATGTGTGGGAAAGAAGAGTCCACATTAAAGAGGTGCTGCTGAGAGGGGGTGAGAGAAACGGAAACAGCACATTTAAGTGTGGACCAAAACAATGTCATACATGCAATTTGATCATTCAGATCCTGTAGAAATAATGCATCATATTGCTTATCTGGCCCATGTGACACATGAGCTGTGCAGTGGAGATATGAAGCATCCATGCACTCTGCCTCAGGCTGGACGCGTGATGCTGCCAGGTGGGACAGTTCTGATTGTGAGTCAACCGGAAGCCACCACTGGTACACAAAAATTGGATCACTTATAACTGTCTTTGCCATCTGGTCAATGGCTCTGCATCTCACCACTTGCAACCCTGTAGGAGTTGAGATGAGGCTAATGCCGAAAGAACACATGAGGTCTCTGCCCATTAGATTAATGGGACAGCAAGAGGACAGCAAAAAGGAATGTTTTACTGTGATGTCTGGTTCAGGGTCAGTTGAGTCAGTGTGTGTACTGGTCATAGGTGCCGTAAATCTCTCTACAATAGTCATCCCTGAAGCTCCTTGTGAGAAAACCTGTTTTCCACTAAGTTTCTGACCTGGAAAATACTTTTGTTGTATTACAGAATGTGTAGCCCCCGAATCAACCAAAAAGGATAAAAGTTTCCCTTGAATTTGCACCATAGTGGTGGGCATATTTTCAAATGATTTTCCTGAAAACTTTGCGTATGTGTGTTTAAGTGAAAGCTTTTGTTGTGTTCTCAATTGCTCTGTGATGTCCACGAGAGCTTGTTGTTGCTCCGGTGTGTGTGTGTGAGTGTGAGTGTGCGTGCAGGGAGTTAGTGCAGAAAGCGTTTCTTCATTGCAGGCTGCGGTGTGTGTGTGTTTTACTTCCCTTCTCATGTGAGGCCTCAGCATGGTTGCCGTCTCCCCCTCACATGCAGCCTCCTCCCCCTCCGCCTCACGTCAATCGGAATGTGCGTTGCCACCCCTTCCTCGTCTGGCCAGTCCACGCCCCCATCCTCTACGAGGTGCATTTTGTGGACATTCTCTGTGCCAATGTCCCTGTTCGCCACAGCGGAAACACGTATCATAGTCATTGGGTGGAGACAGCTGTGATCCCTCCTGGTTCCAGGAGGAGCGTCCCCTCGTCATATCCCGACCACGCCCCCTGAATCCGCCCCGTTGGTTGGGATCCCGTGGGCGGTCGTTTCTGGCAAGTTGAGTGACAGCTTGGAGCATAGTCAGTTGGGCGAGTTCAATCTGACGTGAGCGCCTTTTCCCCTCGTGGTCAGTTCTCTCTATGTCCATGGATTGCGCATGCGCAGCATGTTTCTTTACATCCGCGAGTCGCGAGTCTTCCATTCCAGCCACAGAGCGCTGCACAGTCATTTTTATGTCGGGCAATAGTCCATTCATGAAAGCATTCTTCAGGTGTGATTCCCACGTCCCCAGAGCGTCTCCTAACGCGGCGGGTTGTGGAATGCCACTGTTAAGATTAAACACTGTGAGAAGTCTTTGGTAGTAATCATGGACGGACTCACCCGCTGCCTGCTTGCTATTGTTGATGGGAGTCATATCCACTTTGTCAGGGAACAATGTCTTTATGCCGTCGTTCAAAGCCGTGAGTGCGTCTCTGTACGGCTTATTTTGATTTGAACTCCATTCAACGTCGGCCGCACTGGTGTCTCCTGCAACCAGCTGGTTGAGCTTCTGGTAGTGAGTCGGACCCACGTGACTCATTAGAACACGTCGAATTTCAGCAAAGTTGGGCAGGAATTGCTTACAGAAGTCCATGAATGCTTCAGCAAACAGTCTTCCCGAGTGCTGTATCGGCGGGAGATGAGCCATTGCAGCTCTAATGTCCGTATCAGTCCAAGGCCGGAAAACAAGTATGGGACCTGAGTGTCCTGGTACTTGAATCATTGGGGTTTGGAGCACAGATTTTGCATCCGGGGGAACTCCCTCTGGGTCGAAGGAGAGGGAAACAACATCTGATGTAGATGGTTGCTCTGCAATCAGTTTGTTGATGGCAGAAGTGTCCCCTCCGGTTGCTCCTGGAGAGCGAGAGCGAGTGAGGAGAGCAGCCTGTCTCTTTTCCTCCTCTTCGCCGAGGAGTCGTTCCTGTGCTGCTTTCTCTGCCGCTTCCTTTTCCTCCCTCTGCCGGGTGTAGTGAACTTTGATATGTGCTCCTGCAGACGGAGGTTGCTGGTTCGCAGATGAAGCAGGGTACGGTGGTGGGCATGTGTTGAGGAGAGGGCCGCCAGCCCCTGTGAGACTCGGATACAAGGGAGAAGCACATCGGTCATTTTGTTCAATAACATTTGGATCTGGTTTTTCAACCAATGTGGTTTTTGCGCATGTCAATTCTTTAGCCATTTGTTTCCTTTCTCTACATTCACATTCATCCTCCCACCATTTTAACCATTTACTTTGTTTCTCAATGTTCTCCAAGTCTTTGCCTTTTATCACCCTCTGAGTTTTTATACCCTTCTCTTTTCCCTCTAAGCCTGTTCGTAACATGTTCAGTTTTATTCTACTGAAAGAACCATTTGCAGGGAACCCAAAATCTTTTGACCACTCGGGCAAAAACTCTAGAGATTGATCTCCATATTTCCTTCTCATCAGATCCACAATGGGTCCCTCCGGAGAACCCATTTCCTTTTTACCTTTACCGTGTACACCACCCATCTTTCAGGCGTGGTGAAGTATACTTTTTATTACTTAAAATATAGTCGTCACTATAAGTCTTGATTTTCTTTTACGTAGGAAAAATACAAGTTAAAACCCAACCAGAACTATTGGTTAATAAATATAGGTCAAGGGCGCAAATATCTGTTTTCAGACTTCTGTCCGAAAACCCCGATATTGTTCCTGTCTTCCTGTTAGGTCAAGGGCTGAGATTTTGCGACTTCAGTGAACTCTCAAAATCCCTCCTATCTTCCCCTTCGGTCAAGGGTCACAATTGTCAATTGCCCCTGTCTTCCCCTTTGGTCAAGGGTCACAATTATGCGTTTTCAGAGTGTTAGTCTGAATACAATCGTAATACGCAAATTGCTCCCTGTCTTCCTCAGTAAAAAGTTGGATGCTGATGAACCGGAAATACTGTACAATCACTCTTATAATTTTATACACATTTTTCAAATAACCGGATAAAAGGACAAGTTATCATCATTAGAAGCCCAATCAAATAACCGAAATTTGGATTTTCTAAGAAGAGAGAAAAAAAATAATTTTAAAAAATCCCAAAGTACTAAATACCCGTCTTTGTTATCTGTTATCACCCGTTATAATTCAGGAAGCCCCGTTTGAAAATCAGAATATCAACTTCTTACCCGATTCGTGTGAAAATCTTCCTCATCGGATCGTGTTGAAGCCAATCAGGTCTCTTTTGGTCGCCGGTCCCCTCTCTCTGAGTGTGATGAGGTATAGGGCAGAATCACGTTTGGTGGATCCTGAAGGGGCCCCTTCCCGGACGTCCTCGGAGTCCAGACGGAGCTTCAAACGATCCCACTTCTGACACCAAATTGTGATGGAAGATTTTGCACAGACAATCGTTAAGTAAGAATCAAAGGCTCTGAGTCAAGTATGTCCTTTCTCCGTTTATTTCCTTGCAAGGGAAAAAGGGTCACAACAGCTACGTGGTCAGTAGACTGTCAAGAACCTCTTTTTCTTCCCAACACATCGAGGCAGTTCTTATACCTAAACTTAGATATCGGTGGCGTCAACAGAAACCGTTAACCATCTTGTTGAGTCTCTACAGCCAGGGTACTGGGAACACCTTGCGCATGTGAACCAGACATCAGTTCTTTGACCGTGTCCTTGCTCTCCCAACATGCTTAAACAAAGGTGGTCATAGACATAACAAACACTTTGTTCAGTCTCTACAGCTATGCCGCTGGAAACATCTAATCCAAGTGGGAGACATCAGTTCGTATGTCAGGGCCTTTGTGACCTAAGCACTTGCAACTAATAAACTGGTTATACGAATGAAGCATTTAAAAGGGTCACATATCATTTTCCCATTACACAGCTTACTATCATTGGCCTCCCGTTCACAGGGATCGAACCGCCAATCCTCTGATTGAAAGACTCTGTAGATCTCTACGTCCCCACCGGTCACTCTCTTCACACTCCACATGCACGTACTCTTACACTTGTTACGTTCTGCTTGCTGGTGCACTTTATCTTTTTACTTTTTAAATTCACTTTTTATTTTTAACTTAAATTCCTCTTGCAGTATTAAATTCTTGCACGATGTTGTCTTATCTGTCTTGTTTTCCATTGTCTTACCGTCTGATGTTACGCACCAACCGCCAGGTCAAAATCCTTGTATGTCTGACATATTTTGGTAATAAATGTTCCTGATTCCTGATGACATTGCAGCCACTGTATTATTATTTAGCCATTAATTCCTAATAGCTGCGTCCTGCATCCGACTATGTTGTAAAGTGACAGTGGCCTTTATGCCATGGACCTTTGCAGGAGATCCTGCGTATGAACCTGAATCAGCTGGTGCTGAGGGAGAGGAGGTGTAGCAGCTACAGGTTTGAATGTCACGTGCAGATCCCATGGTAATCCCCTTGCAATCTGTCAGGCACTGGACTGTCTTCTTCAACCAGACCTCAGCATGATGCTCATGCAGCTTCCACTGGGTCTGCCTGCTGCTGTTCGGGGTCACGACCCTTTGATCTTGGAATGCTGGCCAGCTGCGGTCAGAAGTTCATTAAGAGATTGTGTATTTGGTTAATCAGCTTTACTTGCCCGGGCTTTGTGACATCCGGAGCAGCGCAGTGTGGCTAAAGTAATTCTCCTGTGGATGAGAATGTGTCCATCCTTCTTAGGATACGTCTCTTCTTTCCAATAGAACAAGGCTTTAGATGTCCTCCTCCGGTCCACTGCAGACAAGCTATGCATCCAACTGGCTGGAAGACTGACTGGTCGTGCCGGATAAAAAAACCTGACCAAAAAAGAGAATACTCAAATATGAACTAAATAATGGCAATGCTATAGTTACATCCATCCATCCATCCATTGTCAGACCGCTTATCCTGCACACAGGGTCGCGGGGGGGCTGGAGTCCATCCCAGCCAACTTCGGGCGATAGACAGGGTACACCCTGGATTGGTCGCCAGCCAATCGCAGGGCAACACAGAGACACACAACCATTCACACTCACATTCACACAACTACGGGCAATTTAAAGTCCCCAATTAACCTGATCCCCAGAGCATGTCTTTGGACTGTGGGAGGAAGCCGGAGAACCCGGAGAGAACCCACGCAGACACGGGGAGAACATGCAGACTCCACACAGAAAGGCCACTGGGCGGAATCGAACCCAGGACCTTCTTGCTGTGAGGCGACAGTGCTAACCACCACGCCACCGTGCCGCCCCCGCTATAGTTACATATTGCATTCAATGTTTTAAATAAGTTCGTACATGCCTCCTCAGAGTCAATTGACTCACCGATGAGGATGTCTGCCGTGTGTTTGTGTGTGCAGGTCAAAGCTAAAAGAGAAACGAAACATGATGATTAGCTAACAGCAATTCATATTAGACATAAAAAACTATGGTATACAAATGTTTTTTTTCATGGATTGAATTTGATGAGGGAAACCATCCCTTTCACAGCATCAGCCATTAGCATTAGCTTTTCTGGTTAGGTGGCTTCCTGGCCAAGAGGCAGTGGATGGAGGACGGACGGCGCTGACGGAGGATGGAGAGAGCAATCTGACTCACAGGTGGGAAAGCCCTCGCTGGTAAGGGCGGTGAACTTTGGAACAGCTGAGATTTGGGGGCGTCAGGAAATCCTTTGATTTGATCAATTGTCCGGTTTTGCTGAAACTGGTATGATGGTAGAAGCACGGTGGATGGTGATGATGAAGAGATTTTGGTTGTTGGTTAAGTATCCCCCCCACCAGCCCTGTGTGACTTTCATTGATTTTTCAGAATCATAATCAGAATTGTATTTATTGTCCTTGAATAGACATTAACATGAATCCAACATATTGTAGAATAGGGGGTCCCTGCTCCATCTCGCCATGGGTTTGGGGGACTTTGGCCTGAAAAACGTTGAAGACCCCTGCTGTAGATTTAAATTGTAAATTTGTAAATTGAATGTATCATTTTCTCATGTTGTCTATTGTCTCATTGTCTATACTGTCCAGTGTTATGCACCAACTGCCATGTGAAATTCCTTGTATGTCTAACATACTTTGGCAATGAAGGTTCCTGATTCACACTCTGCCACTCATTTAGCTTGAAATAATTCTAAACATGGCACAGGGTTTGAATATGGCAGCGGCGTATCGGTATGCTCTGCAATGTGGTTTGAGTGCCTCGTTACATTTGAGTTCTCCAGTGTTTTGTACATTCAAAGGGCTTCCAAGTTGGTCATGAAGGAGAGAGAGTGGTCGCGTATCACAGTAAACCCGATGTGAAATGTGCTGCAGTGGGACCAGAGGACACACCAGCTGGCCGCGGACTGTCAGCCGTGGGTGCAATTTTTCAAGGCCTGCGCCTGCGCGACGGAGGGCTGCTGAGGGGCTGCAAAGAGCTAGCGACTGGAGAGACACAGTGGGAGGTGGTGGTGCCCAGATCGCTGATGGAAGGGGTGCTCAAGGCCGTGCATGGCCCTCCAGGATCTGGTCACCTCTGCCGGGGGTTCTACTGAGCCCAACAAAGACGGGATGTGGAGGACTACTGCTGCAGGGCAGAATCAGCTCCACTCACTGGTGTTAATGAGTGGCTCAGGAGAACCAGAGCTCGAGATCTGTCCCAAAGTGATGTTTGTTACGTAATTAGTTCCAATAGAAGCAGCACTCTCTTTACGCTGCACTGTAACAAATTGCTGTAAATTTACGGTGCATTTCTAACGGTATCTTACAGTATGTCATAATAACTGTAACATACAGTTAAATATCCATCCCTCACTTGTAAATTAACAATTACAATAATAGCAGACTACCGTAATTCAACTGCATGTTACATATATTTTATGAAGTGGTGGAAATACACATACAAGTGCAGTGAACCACAATCCATCTACATCTGTTGTAGGTTAATGTATGGAAGCCCACGTCAGCCACTGAAAAACAGGTCCTGTAAGTCATCATAATGAGATAGTATCTCATGAGATACGATGATGACTTTGACTTACAGGACATTACTATACATGCAGCTGTCACTGTTATCCAAAACGCCCATGGTTTGACATAATTTTATGTGGAGTAATTGGCGGTTAGGTGTCTTGCTCAGTGACACTTCAACTTGGCACAGGGAGCAGCCAGGATTCGAACCGCCAACCTTGTGCTGCCCTCCCTATCCCATGCGCCACCTTTGCTGTCATTTCAGTGGCCGGAATGTAAAGATTATAAATATTTGTATCATTCAAAGTGTTCATTGCCTAAAAGTCATTTGAGTGTTAATCGTGACCGACTGCTCCTGAACGTGACGTCAGACGCGTAATCTCAGTTCATCCAGAACACCTGAGCAGTTCAACATGGGAGGAGTTTCTCATTGCCTCGTCTCTCCAAGTAACGTTGGTAAGTGTTATTTGCCTTCATGATTAACATTCTCCTTCCTTACATCTTGTTGTCTTCCTCATCTTTGTAATTTTAATATTTTACCAATGACAGTGTTTCTAAATATTTATTTTGATTTGTTTTACAGAGGCACTGGATTAAGGACGCTAGCCGTTTGCTGCGGTCAATTGAAAGTGTTCCATAGCGTATTGTTGCAGTTAGTTTACCTTGTTCCTAATGATTTTATGATTCATTTTTTTATTATTGTATACATGCGGCATATTTTATGTTTTGTTCTTGGTTGCAAATGCCGAACATTTTTTTCTTAAAGGCATCTAATAAACTCCAACCACTATGACCGAAATGAGTTTGGTTGTCTTTCTTTAATTTGTGGGGAATTAAATGCAAAAGTATACGGTTATAAGTAAATGGTAAAATTCTGGTATTTATAACACAAAAACAGTAATCGTATGGTAACAAACTGTGATCCAATATACGACAACATACTGTAAATTACGGTAGGGCACTGTAAATAAAACAGTAAGTTACTAGCGTCGACTGCCAGTAAATTGCAGTTAATTCACAGTAAAATTCGTTCAAGTTTACGGTAACATACAATAATCAATTTTACGGCAACATAGTGTAAAAACCATTTACGGTATTATACCGTAAAATAACGGTAAATTCCTGGCGTCCTTGCTCACAGTAAAATACCGTTAATTTACAGTGACATTTTTTAGAGTCTGAGTAGAGCACGCTCTAGATGTCCATGGAGTTAGCCATGGTATAGAACCACATAACTGTACTTGAGAACCGGTCTGTTTGCCATTGTAAAGGTAGTTCAATTGGTAGTGTGATTAATGTATACACTTTATTATCGGGATGTTGCTTTAATCCAGATATTTGGACAGCTTGGCCTCAGTTTATGAGTAAGTTTCTCTTTAAACAGACAATGGGTCTTGCAGTAGTCTGTCAGCTAGTGTGAGCGCGACGTGCGTCCATACACGGACATATTTGCTCGCGTGTTGGGACACGACATGTGAGCAAACACGTCCCCGTCCCCCCCTGAAAAAGTCTGGAATTAAAAACAAGCAATAACGCAACATCCTCCTTCTGACACTGAGCCCTTCCTGCACTCCGCTGAATCCAGGCAGAGAATCCGACTGTAATACCCAGAACCTGATGCCTAATTCATAGCACATTAGTGAGAGGAAGCTGCCTGCAGCCTCTCACTCCTCTGCCTCGCTCTCTGTGTGTACGTCAACCTTTGTGTGCGTCTGCAGGCGACAGCTCTCCTCATGTTCCGTCACCAGCCGGATTACAAAGAATCATGACACTTAGTACTGAGAGGAAATCAACAATCGTACAAATTGGGGCTCAGAGCCCCCCCCCCCCTGTGGAGCAATCAGTATTACAGAGAACCTAACAAGGTCATGGACACGTGTCAGACTGTTCTTATATCCTCTTCAAAGCCACTGACGGTATGGACCTCTGTGACGTCACCGAGGGGGGGGTCACCGACTGTCGTCATCTTAAACAGCCAAATTCCCGGCTTGATCGAAGTGGGAAAAGAGGTGGATTGTTGATGGAACTGTAAGGCAGCAGAGCAGAGAGTGTCCAATATACCCTGCAACTCAATGCAAACCTTAATTTGAAGCCGGAATATATTTTAACCATGCGAGTGACGTAAAACGCCCCCCCGTCCCACACACACAGTGGTCATGAATGGGAATATGAGCTACGGAGATCAAAAGTGGTTTCTTATGTACAAACCTGATAGAAACCTTCTTCTACAAGCAGAGGAGGTTGACCTGAAAGAGTGGCTCTGTTTTCCCTCAGGAGAGGAGGTTTGGTTATTTTCACAAACATTTATTTGTCTTTGATGCCAGTCGGCCGAGCTGGTTGTTAGAAAGGAGGAACGTCGGCATCACTATTCAGTTCAGAACCACGTCTTTGCCTACTGATACATTATTACTTTAACAATCTCTCAAAGGTTCTGCTAATTGAGCCAACAACTAAATCAGCAGCAATGTTGGAGAAATCACAAAAACAAATTATATAAAATTGTAAATTCTTGCTACGGATTTATGCACATAAATACACACAAAGTTCTGTAAATATCACATGGTTTTGTTCAGCGTATACGTAAAACAGTGGTTATTGCTGTGCTCAGGGTAAGACATTTACATACTATTTATTACATCATTTTGCCCTTTGCCCTCGTGTATTTCCAACGCTGGCTCTGCTCCAGTTCTTTACATCCAAAATATGAGCTTCAAATCTTTTATTATAAATTCTCCCATGTGGTAAAAATCACAACCAATATTACACTGTTCCTCATATAAATATGTCAGTGGTGGAAAGAAGCCACAACCACAATGTGGATGGCAGACCAACGACATCACCACAGTCTGGACTCGTGTCTTCAGACTAAAGTGCAATAAGGTTCAGCAAAGGTACTGAAACATCTCAAAACAAGAAGGGAACAGTAACATGAGGGCTCATCCTGTCTTCATCCATCCCTGATGTAAATCTGTACTTGGATCATCTCTTTGCACGGCTTCTTCAGCCACATATGACTGTCATCGACATCCAGGAATCACAAACGCATCCGACTGTGCAAATCCTGCCTTCCAGAGCACAACAACATAGAAAGTGTGAGACAGATGGAGGAAGAAACGGAGAAGAAGGCAAAGAAAATGTGAAAGGTTGACAGGATGCTGAGCTACAGGGACACACACGCACACACGCACACACACACACACACACGCACACGCGCGCGCGCGCGTAATAATGCATGGGTGGGTGTTAAATCACATCCAGCTCGCTGGGCTTCTAATTCCAGACGCGACTCGAGTGGAAGAATTAGCAAGGACGCTGCTGATTGGCTGAGAAGCGCTGCCGGTCTCACCGACCCGGCGCGCGGGGCGGGTCGTCGCTCCACGCGCGCGCTGAACGAGCGCGCGGCCCGAGCTCACAGATGGAGTCCGAACAGCTGTCCTCCGCTTCTCGCTGCTCTGTCCGTCTCGCCGCCCTCTGTTGTTTGTCGCTGTACTTTTGGGGGATGAGTTCTTTGGGGTCCCGGTCGCCGCGGCATGTTTGAGGCGCGCAGAGCTTGACGAGGTCCCGGAGCCCCCCGGAGAGAGATGGGCAGCAAGGGGGCGTCCGCCACGCGCACTCTCCTCGCCTGGACGCTCATGCTGTTCTACGGGTAAGTGGGCGCGCGAGGCCAGGACCCCCGACCCCCCCCCCCCCCCCCCCCCTCCCCCCTCTCATATGGTCTATGGCAAGAACGCTGGACCAAATCTTACGTTTCTTTACAACAAACATTGATTTCTTTATTTATCTTTATTTATTTTTGAATATTAACTTACTGTAACTCCTTGTAAACGTTCATCGGGTCAAACGGGCCTCAAAGATTTATGTTAGTTTACTTTTAAAAGAATAAAATATATTTAAATCGACTTCCACCCTCCGAACGCAGTTGCTCCGTATCGTTCAACGATCAGGGTCATGGCTGGTGTCTTGAAACAGACCCCGACTAGTTCACCGCGCGCTGACTTTCTGTCCTTGTTGCCGCCATTCATATAAACCGATGGGTTTGTAATTACAGTGCAAGAGTAAAAAGACGTTACGAGAGTGAAGCTCATTCAAACTATGTGATTTAGCGAGAACGCAATCTACTGCACCTCATAGATTATTAGCTCATTTATGTTTTTCATTTTAATAATCTGTATGTAAAAAGTACAAAATTCCCCAAATGATGCTCTTTTAGACTGCATGTTTCCGTTTTTTCCTGTTCCAGATGTGGTAATGCTCAATATGGAATCACATGACTTTCATCATAAAGGTTTTATATTCTTACCTACACAACTAACCCGCTGCTGCACATTCTTTTATTCATTCATTCATTTGTTAGAGGTGTATTGGATCACTTTTCATCAATGAGCACATATAACCTAAAAGAACAATGAGCAAAAAAGACTGATGCAGATGTTTTTTGTTGTTGTTTTGTTGTGTAATAGCAGCTGGCATTAGGGCTGGGTATCGTTGGGATTGTATGTTAGTTGTTGATTCTGCTTATTAGTTACGTTCCCTAAAGATTCTCTTATCGTTTTCTTTTATGTTTTGTGTATATAAACAAGTCCTTCTTGCACAGCTATATAAAAAATTCCCAGATCTTTAAATACATTAGAAGCTAAACAATCAGCTAAGTGATCAAGTTTAATTTATTGATCTATTCAGCAGGCGGCTGACAGGCAAAGAAAGAAGTGAGACAGTGGATGTGTTTAAGAATTAAAGAAAAGTCTTAATCATTCAATGAACTCATTTTTGATGAAAGAGATACTCAAATATCTAACTCGGGAAAAATATACAATAATGCTGCATAGAATAAGTGGGCGAAAAGTATTTTGGGGTTGAATATAGTTTCGACTCAGTTCGTGTGTTTTTTTCATTCAGACTATTTTTTTTAATATTTGCTGTACACAAATATTTTCCAGTTGCAGATTCAATCCAAAATACTTTTCATTCACTTTTTATTTGGTATACATTGTTGTATTTTTCCTTGTTCAAGACCAAAACTTTCAGCTTGTTTTTTCATTCTGCTCCGCAGCTCAGAGAAAAGGTCTGAATTTGGTGTTGGTGAGATTTGCAGGAAGAGTTTTTATGTCTGAGATGTAAATTGGCCAAAACGCTTTGAAATGTTCCACATTGGCCTACTTCCTGTCTTGCCGTCTTGCTGTTAAATTTAAATTGTGTTTACGAGGTGTGCGGATTGTGGTTGTGTGCCTCTGGGTCTCCTGATGGTGGAGTCATTTCCAATGAGATGTGCTGAGCCACCCTACGTTCAAAACACAATAATATAACACAGAATAACTTCAGATAAGCGTCTCCCGGCTGTGAGCCCGGCTCAATGTCACGGCCACGTCGCCAGTTCAGGTGTGAAGAGATCGGACGGACATTTGGTCCCAAAACCGATCAGCCATCGACAGAAAGATTTCCTTCGGATGAAGCCGAGCCTGCGCGCGCACACAATCACCCGTAAAACAAAGAACTAAGCATGACACATCTGTCTCTGGACAACGCACTCATCATCGCTAATGTGCCGGCGCAGGCGGAAAGACCCACAGCAACACAGCCGCTGTCGCTCTGGTCCTCATTTAAGAATGCAATGGGCTGTTTGAGTGTCTTCAACAAATGGATGTGGGTTTACACTGTGATATATTTAGAGGCTTACTTCCTTAAAAATGTATGATCACAACACTGTGGCATTAAGTGGCGTTGCTTCGCCTTCCAACGTGCACTGTGCTTTAAACAATTGTTTCCGCTGTGGTTGATATCGTGAGATCTTCAAGACACCTATCTGTTTATTTGTGGAGAGAGACAGCAGTTCTAGGTCAAAAGCCAATCCATTATTGATCAGATGTTATGTCGCGTCTCTCTGCGCTACTTAACAGTTGCTCTCGGAGGTTTTGGAGGACGAGGGCACAGCATGGAAACAAGGGAAGGAATCAGAAGAGGTGGAAACATGCAGGGGGAGGACAGAGAGAGAGAGAGAGAGAGAGAGCATGAGAAATCAGCAGCAACATAAGCAGCTTAGCAGCTGATTGGAGATGCTCGGGGGCTGACAATGTTGTGTGAGCTCGACTGGTCACTGCGCTCCGCAAAGAAAGAATCTGTTCCACGGAGAGGCGGAAACAAAATGGATGGCTGACATATTAACTGGTTTGCTGGTGTCTCTGGGGGGGGGGGGGTCATCTGTAGCATAACTAATTCATTCATTGTAATACCTCGCATTGATGTTTCATGACAGTTGCATGGGGATGATTTGTGAGCGGAATAAGCGTGAGGTGCAGTTCCACGTTCTCAGCCACATCGGCATCAACTGCGATACTTACATCCCACCTGAGTCGTCAACTCATTCAATTCATAATTGAATTAATACGTTGTTTCCCAGCACAAGTGATAATAAATGCAGGCGTACATGATGTTGAGCATGAGCCCGCGCGTGCACAGGGAGCCGAACCCATGCGTCAACCAGGAAGCAGCTCGCCACTCGGCTCCCAGCAGCGGGACGGAAGGATGTACTCAGCCCCGAGCTGATGATGCTGCCTGACACATTCATTCCCCAGGCTATACCCCATGATCCCCTCCTCCTTAGTTTGTCTTACCTTGCATTCGATGGGAATCGCCGGAGCAGTAGTGGCCCCAGTCGAGGGGCTTTTTATTTTAAGCAGCTCCTCCAGCTGCGTCTCTGCTCTCTGTCACGCCCCCTTTCTCCCAAATATTAATGCATGGTAATGAGTGCAGGCCTACTTGTGTGATATCGCCGCCAGCGCCAGCGTGCGTCTAGAGGAGGTTAAATGAGGAAACAGCTGATAGTGAACACACTCGCTCTGGTCTCAGGGCTGTATAAGGTTATTCACTGCCGGCGGTCAACGGTAGCTGCTCCCAAATGTCAAAGTAAAGGTTGATGAGCCTGAGACTACACTTGGATGTGTGTGTGTGTGTGTGTGCGTGTGTGTGTGTGTGCAGTTAACAGCTATTTTGGGAGGTTTTGATTCCAGACGCACAAACACACACAAGCTTTACCTCATTGTTTAGAAGCTCCTTCCCGGCTTCCCCCCACACTCCAAACTATGCCTCTGTTTGTTTATGGTCTGGGAAAGAAGGATTCCATTAAATTGAATGTGTTTCTCTTTGTTTACCTTTTCAAAAGGATACAATATTTATTTTACAAGGAAAAAGGGAAGCAGGAGCAGCAGAGAACTCACACATTTTGGACTAATTTCTTATTCCCACAGAAGTTGGCAGAGCAAAGACAGCTCGCTCTTGGTCAAAATGGTCTTGTCATGTAAATGTTTCATTAATTGAAATATGTCTGTCGTAGTTTAGCTTCGAGTGAATGTGTCGTCAGAAATGGAAATCAGAGTTCCTACTTTCACGCATTCAACTATAACAATTTGAACTTTGAAAAAATATATATATATATATTGCACACTTTTACAGGGGACGGGCACCCCCTTGTTAGAATGGGAGGGGAAACAGTGAGTCGCAAAGTCATTGTAAACCCACCACAGTTCTAAATGTTATCCTTTTACCATTGTAATCCACAATGGTTATTTGATGCTTAAGAAATGATTCATTAAGCTTTTCTCATCAAAAATGGATTTTACAAGATAAACACATGACAATAATTTACCATATATGCATGTGGCTCTGTGCCCTGTGCATTATCTGCGTTTTGTCTCCATCACAGGGTGGGACAGTGCAAGGAGGCGGACCATGTTGGCAGGACGCGTCAAGCGCCGATGTCTCCCTCGGACTTTCTGGACAAACTGATGGGCAGGACGTCGGGATACGACGCCAGGATCAGACCGAACTTCAAAGGTACCTGGCTGCCTATGTCCGTCTGCTGGTTTTCATATAACAGGGTCAGCGGGTAAAGGATGCCTGCGAATCTCAACATAAAACGTTAGTGAAGGTGTGATTGTTTCATTAATATAAGAGCCTGTGAAAATATAAAGTATATCGGTATCAATCACATGTGCCAAGTAAATTGCTTAGTGACGGACAAGGAGGTGAAATGCCTTGAAAAGAAAAAGGGAAAAGGTTTGTAGTTAAATATTCTTTAGTTTGCAGACTCAGACTTATATAATAATAATAATATAATACCAGAGTTAATGTTGTCACGGTGCATAAGGGTATACAGAGACGAAACAAACAAGTACCATTTCCTTCACACCTCATTAGAGAAATGTGCTGAAATTTGGTCTTATCTCAGTTAGTCTGATATTTTTGATTTTGCAGTAGAGACACGTTTCCTACCGATATCTAGGATAGAAATCTGTGCAAACAACTTTCCCAAAGATGAATGAAAACCTCTAAACCTCTGCTGTTTTGCTCATGGCTATTAAGGTTGGTAAGTCGTATACATGACATTACGTGTCATTTAGCTGACGCTTTTTGTCAAGGATGCGTGGGGGAGGCAGGACTCAGACGCAGACTTCTCAGAAAACAAAAGACTTTAATTGTCAAAAAGGCAAAATCAAAGGCCAAGGGGCAAAATCACACAGGAACCAGGGGGGGAAAACAGCAGGCATGAAACTATGAACATCCACGACGATAGACAATGCCGCGACAAGTGACACAAGAGACACACGGCTTAAATACACAAGGGAGGTGCAGGTGATTGGACACAGGTGGAAACTATTAGACGATCACAGGGGATGACGGGACAAGGCAGGAAGTGAAGTTACCCGGGGACACGAGTGGCAGAAAACTACAAAATACAACAGGAAGTGAACCACACCGTGACAGCTTTTATCCAAAGCGACTTACAATAGGTACATTCAACCATAGGGTACAAACTCAGAAGAACAAGAAACAAGAAAGTGCATTTTCCTCAAATAAGCCAATTTACAATTTGCTATAGATGAGTGAAGTACAATTTAAGAGCTACAGTTTGTTAGTCTTTTAGTGGAGGTCAAGTCTGAAGAGGTGTGTCTTTAGTCTGAAGATGTGAAGGCTCTCTGCGGTCCTGGTGTCTTCAGAGAGCTCGTTCCACCATTTAGGAGCAGGACAGCAAAGAGTGGTGATCTAGTTGAGTGTTTTGCTCTCAGTGAGGGAGGAACGAGCAGTTTATTAGATGCAGAGCGGAGAGTGCGGGTCGGGATGTCGGGTTTGACCGTGTCCTGGATGTAAGCTGGACCCGATCCATTCACAGCATGGTACGTGAGCACCAATGTTTTGAACTGGATGCGGGCGGCCACCGGTAGCCAGTGAAGAGAGCGGAGGAGTGTGGGAGAATTGAGTAGAGACATCATGTAAAAGTCACCACATGAGAAAAAAACTGCCGTCAGCCTCCTCTGAGCTGGATTCTTTACAACTCGAGGTGTTCACTTCTGCAAAGCACATTTCTCTTCATCACAACAACATACTTAGATTAAGATTTTATTTTTTTTATAAGCTGTTCCTATCTTTTTCTCATATTGTGGCTTAATCATGGCCTAAAATGCTAAACAGCTGAGTCATTTTACTGTAGGCAAAAACTGTGACGAGAGAGAGAAAGAGAGGGAACGAGAGAGAGAGAGAGAGAGAGAGAGATTTTTTTCCAGATGTCAGGAGTAACGGTTTAAAAAAATAAAAGTCACATTTGTCGGTTGCTGTTTGTAAAACCAAAGTTTTGCTCAACGAGCAAGCGAGAATGAGAAAGAGGAGCGAAGGTCGAGCGAGCTGTCAAGTGAACTCTCACGGACTGACGTCATCGTCAAGGGTTGAGTGTGAGAGGCTGTGAGAGCTTGAAATGGTGTATTTTTAATCGGTACACATGAGACATCTTGAGAGTCCTGAGGGAGCAACAGAGGGATCCTCCTCTATCAGGAGGGACAGGGCTGTGAAAGAGGTCATGTGTGCAGAATTACCAACGTAACAGTTAAAAAGTAAAAAGCGGAAAAATCCTGAAATTATTAGAACTAATAATAATAAAATCATTAGTGGATATAGTCAAATATCAATGATAAAAAACAATATTGGTATCGGCAATAGAAATGCAACTACTTAAAATGGTAATAGCAGGGGGTGTGAGCAGGGCCGTGGCAGTAAGATGGACCACCGTCCATGCAAACCCTGTGAGGAGAAGCCTGTGAAGCACACACTCAGCAGGAAGAAGCTATTAACCAGAGCCAGCCCTCACTATTAACCTGAGCCAGCCCTCACTAGTAACCTGGGCCAGCCCTCACTAGTAACCTGAGCCAGCCCTCACTATTAACCAGAGCCAGCCCTCACTAGTAACCTGAGCCAGCCCTAACTGTTAACCTGAGCCAGCCCTCACTATTAACCTGAGCCAGCCCTCACTAGTAACCTGAGCCAGCCCTCACTAGTAACCTGGGCCAGCCCTCACTAGTAACCTGAGCCAGCCCTTACTAGTAACCTGAGCCAGCCCTCACTATTAACCTGAGCCAGCCCTAACTGTTAACCTGAGCCAGCCCTCACTATTAACCTGAGCCAGCCCTCACTATTAACCAGAGCCAGCCCTCACTAGTAACCTGAGCCAGCCCTCACTATTAACCTGACACCAGCCCTCACTAGTAACCTGAGCCAGCCCTCACTATTAACCTGAGCCAGCCCTCACTATTAACCTGAGCCAGCCCTCACTAGTAACCTGAGCCAGCCCTCACTATTAACCAGAGCCAGCCCTCACTAGTAACCTGAGCCAGCCCTCACTATTAACCTGACACCAGCCCTCACTAGTAACCTGAGCCAGCCCTCACTATTAACCTGAGCCAGCCCTCACTAGTAACCTGAGCCAGCCCTCACTATTAACCTGAGCCAGCCCTCACTAGTAACCTGAGCCAGCCCTCACTATTAACCTGAGCCAGCCCTCACTAGTAACCTGAGCCAGCCCTCACTATTAACCTGAGCCAGCCCTCACTAGTAACCTGAGCCAGCCTTCGCTAGTAACCAGAGCCAGCCCTCACTAGTAACCTGAGCCAGCCCTCACTATTAACCTGAGTCAGCCTTCACTAGTAACCTGAGCCAGCCCTTACTAGTAACCTGAGCCAGCCCTCACTATTAACTTGAGCCAGCCCTAACTGTTAACCTGAGCCAGCCCTCACTATTAACCTGAGCCAGCCCTCACTAGTAACCTGAGCCAGCCCTCACTAGTAACCTGAGCCAGCCCTCACTAGTAACCTGAGCCAGCCCTCACTAGTAACCTGAGCCAGCCCTAAATATAAGCAAAGGGGAAAGTGACCGTGTCTGCCCCCCGGACTGCAAGTGGAAGCTGGTTGAACAAAAGAGGAGCTTGATAACTGAAGGCCCTGGTTCTCATCGTACTTTTTAGCAGTAACCTTGCATTTACGGAGCCCTCTAGTAGGGTAGTATGGTACTATAAGTGCCAGAAGATAGGATTTTGCCTGACCAATTAGAGTAATTATCTCCATTTACTGTCTTCATTGTTTCTATCTGTCACTCTGCAGGTCCTCCAGTCAATGTTTCCTGTAACATTTTCATCAACAGCTTTGGGTCCATTGCTGAAACCACCATGGTAAGTAAATATGTGTTTACTGGCTCAGTGTTTGCAAAAGCCAAAATGTTTCCACACGCTGGATTGATAAGTTGGTTTGTAAATGTCTTGCTCACAGTCGTCTCCCCCACGCTGTGTTTTGTTGTTGTTTCGCGCGGCTGCCGCTGTGTACTGATGACGTCACAGACAGGCAGACTGAATTGAGTAACGTCTAACGTGTCTAAAGTGCTAAAAATCTAACAAACAAACACACATCCACGCCGTTCCAACCGTAAGTATCGATACAATGGATTATGTACCATTTCAATCGATTTGTAATCGATGTATGTCGTCCGGAATGCCGATTTGTGTAGCACAGATCGATTCAGTTGGATCGCGGGAACATAAATCGATTAATCGATTCAGTGGATGAATCGTTACACCCCTAGTCGGAAAGGAACAAACATATCAGTGACGCCTCACTAGACTCCAACACCACTTCACTTTCTGTCTTGCGTAATTAGCCAGCGGAGCAGAAGTGGTTGTGATCAGTGAAGCCTTCTCTAAAGACGGCTGGATGGAGAAGTGGATGGATGATTGAAGCGACATGGTCTAAGTGCTCTCCGCACCACTGGGAGGAGTGGTTCTAACGGATATGACATTTGTATGTGTGTGTGTTGGTCTGCCAAACACAAACTGTCCAAATGTTGGTATTTACAGACAAACAGAAGGACCTTCTGTCATGATATCAGAATCAGCTTTATTCGCAAAGGATGCTTATGCATACATAGATTAGATTACAAACACACAGTACATACAATTACAAGGAATATATAAAAGAAATGAACAAAGGGGAATGTGTACAAGAATAAAAACAAGAAAAAGATACAAGCAAATTAAAAGTATTTAACAACTATACAATATAAATATATGTTCAAAAAGTATATATATATATATATATATATATATATATATATATATATACCATATATATATAACACACATGTTATATTGTCCTAGCGTACAGTCATATCAGACATGTGTGTACGGCACTAGTCTGGGAGCTTGGAGTACATAGATCTGCATGTACACACCATATGTCACATAAGGATTAAGACCTTTCTCTCTTCTCACCATCTGTTGTCTCATCTACCATCACAAGAGAGCGCCATCAAATATCCCTACGCACATAAATAACACATTTACAATAGGTTGTAGCGACGTGACAATTGGCAATTAGTACATTGAACAACTGTGAGTTGTTTAAATACCAGACCAAGCTGTGATGTATACAGGATCAAATGTGATCTTGCAGTAACAAGCTCTCAGCACACACTTGTGTAACGGTTCTGGGTCGAACAGAGACAGAGCAGCAGAGGAAACACGGGTCACGGGGCAGAAGGTCGGGAGGCAAACAATTCCAACAGGGAGCAGAATAGATCCAAAAGTCGTACAACATGTGGAGCGTATAAGTTGTAGTCGGTGTAAACTCATTTTAAGCCCCGCTCATGTTTCGTATCTGTCCCGTCTCTTCGGTAGCCAGTTGTTGAGTGAGTGGGAACTCTGAACGGCCGATAACAAGCGGCCACCATCTATTTTGCATTGGACACGTGTGTTACCCACACCGTCCCTCAGCAGGGGGATAAAAGCCTCTCGTCGATGACGCGGGTCTCCGGGCGGCTCACGGCAGGTCGGCGACCCCGGCGGGTATTAACTTGCCGTCATGCCGATTAATGGAGCTTCTCAACTCAAAATAACTGTTGCTGCAGATCTTTCCCACCATATATTTTCATTAAACGGCCAATAATCCCAAATCTTCAGTTGATTCTCAGAATGACCTCAATGAAACGCTTGTGAGCAGAGACGGAGCCGCGGTCTGATCCCTGCGTTCACCTTTTCTTATTCGCTTCCTGCCTCTCACAACTTATTCAATTGTTTCAAACAATTGAATAAGCTGTGATAGCAATAGTGCTCAGATTGATTAGTAGTATGTATTGGTTATTGTTTTGTGACAAGTGTGCGCCTTGGTTATTTTAACAATACGTCATCGAAAGAGACGAGAGAAAGCGACAGGAGGAAATCCTCCCCAACGTCACATGTAGCACACACACACGAATCAAACGCACACGCACTCACACACAGGGCTCAAAGCCACGTGGGCTTATTTTTTACGCACTTTCCATGTTAAACACATGAACTACTTGTTTTTCATTTGTTCACTGAATCTCTCCATCCCTCCTGATCCTTTCTCCATCGGCCGGGTTCTGCACGCAGAGACATTCTATCGACACATAATAGTAAACTGTTTAAATTTGAGCCGTTTTCAGTCTTATCGCGTTGGTCCGTGTGCAGTTGCATTATTGATTTATTTATACTGTGAGTTTGAGGGCAATGGAACAGACTGTGAACTTCTTTACCTCTTTCTTACCACCCAACTAAAAGTGCTGTCACTCTCCTTTTACATGAATAAATTAGCTGAAAATCCATCGACTGCCTCCAAAATAGTCTATACTCTTCTCTCGTATTGTTTAGTTGTTTATTTATCACAACATATATTAGATAACGTGGTTACATTACATGACATTTTATCCGAAGCGACTTACAATAAGTGCATTCAACCATAGTTATATGTTGCATGTTATGCAGTTTACTGGCAGACGGGTCGAACACAGCAGGAGAACCCAAGATTGTAAACGCATTGCTTGGTGCTGAACGCTATTGGCTTAAACGTTTCCCCCACACAGTACGGTAATGTCACTTCTTATTTATTGTTGGTATTCCCACGAAGACCAGTTGATGAATCTGTGAAATATGTCAGTTTAGGTCTTTCTTCATTTCTACAGATCAATTTTTTGAGGAATAAATGTCCCGTCACCATGAACTTATATTTAATAACGCTTATAACGATTGTTGGTGTAGCTCTCATGCCATCTTTGCGTCTGCAGGACTACCGCGTGAACATCTTCCTCCGGCAGCAGTGGAACGACCCCCGACTCGCCTACGCTGAATACCCAGATGATTCTCTGGACCTGGACCCCTCTATGTTGGACTCCATCTGGAAGCCAGACCTCTTCTTTGCCAACGAGAAAGGGGCCCACTTCCACGAAGTCACTACCGATAACAAGCTGCTCAGGATATTTAAGAATGGGAATGTTTTGTACTCGATAAGGTGAGGGGGAGGGAGGCCATTTGATATATCTGGTGACATTATTTTTGGATAATCAGATTGCCTACTCCTGACGTCATTCACTTTGGATAATTCAATCCAGGATGACGTGGATTTTATAACTGCCTAACATTACATTTATTTATTTCCCTGTAAAAAGTAAAGTTGCAATCACAGTGTTAGAAAGGAAAAGACAAAACGGCACAAAAGTGGTTGTTTCTTGTATATTGTGGAGAGCTCGTTCAGATATCTGCGTATAGCAGAAAGTGCTTTGATGCAGTATATTTGTATGACACCTCACCATGTCGCTCCATGTGACTCACCTGATGTCTCTGCTCTCTGTGCTCTCAGATTAACATTAACGCTCTCATGTCCCATGGATCTTAAGAACTTCCCCATGGATGTTCAGACATGTATCATGCAGTTGGAGAGCTGTAAGTACAGTTCAGTCATACATTTCCTACTTCCTTACTTCACAGTAAGTAAACTGCGTACCTTCTACCTGACCTTCATCTTGCACAATCTCTTGTTATATTGTGATAATCAAACGATGCTGTGGTTCACTTCTTTCAGTTGGCTACACCATGAATGACCTGATCTTCGAGTGGCAGGAGAATGGATCCGTCCAAGTGGCCGAAGGCCTCACGTTGCCACAGTTTCTCCTCAAAGACGAGTCAGATCTCAGATACTGCACCAAGCACTACAACACAGGTGAAGCGCACACCGCAAGCGAAAAGGTATCAATCGTGTGCAGCCGGAATCAAGTGCGAGCGAATAATTCAATGGGACAAACAGGACAATGGCAGTTATTAACATGAACATGGCTGACAATATTACTCCAGATTGATATCATCTTTTCATTAAACGATAAATATATGACATTTGGAGAATTGCTATAGCAGCAAACAAATATTTTCTCTGTAAAAATGTATAGAAGTCAGACAAGCACCTGTGCCCCATCTTGGTTGCCGATCACCGCGCTTCACTAACACATGTAATTAGAAATATGCAAATATTATTTTAAGCGTGTCTCTGCTCCGTTGCAGGTAAATTTACTTGTATCGAAGTGCGGTTCCACCTGGAGCGTCAAATGGGCTACTACCTGATCCAGATGTACATCCCCTCTCTGCTCATCGTCATTCTCTCCTGGGTCTCCTTCTGGATCAACATGGACGCGGCTCCAGCCAGAGTGGCCCTGGGCATCACCACTGTGCTCACAATGACCACACAGAGTTCAGGCTCCCGCACTTCACTGCCTAAGGTCTTTTTCCAATTATTTTTTTCATTTGCCTATCTTTTAAACGCCACCTTTAATCAGAAAGCCCACCGGGATACAAAACTCATTTCTGAGGGAAATCCGGACTAAATGGGCCAATTACATATTGAGCAGAAATTCACACAACCGCCGTCTCAGTTGCATATATTATGTGTCTGTGTGTGGATTGTGTCGTCAGCTGAATCTGTGTACCAGTATGTTCTAGTTTTCCCCCTACGAACATATAGTTTGGGGAATAAAAGGATCCAAGTTGTTCTCGTAGACGGTTGTTGTACCTCTATCACAGAGTGAGACGGGATGGATTCGATTTGGCATTGGACGCTACCTACAGGTTCGAGGGACAATTTCAAATGTATCAGTTCATCCCGTCCACATGCCTTTGATAACACACATATGGGTACATGAAGAAGAGTTATGAGTTGGGACAGAAAACGATGTGCATATGGAAGAGAGTAGGTTACGTGCATTAATCCTTTTGAGTTGTTTGATTTATTCGTTGCAGTCCTCACTCACTGTTCTTTTTCTGTCCTTTTTTGAAATGATGGCTCTTTAAACTGCCTTCCCTATTTCCCACAGAAGGGCCCGGCCCCCCTGCTGACTGACTCCCCTTCACACTCACAATACAGCCTGTTCCCCCGTGCACTGTCGTCCATTGTCTCACTGTCTCACTGTCCTCTGTTAGCCACCAACCGCCATGTCAAAATCCTTGTATGTCTAACATACTGACAGCTGATTCCTGATATTTGCAAAACCCTTTTTAGCTCCCCATCTCCATCACACATACGTTGTGTGTGTGTGTGTGTGTGTGTGTGTGTAGGGGTGGTGGTTTGAGGTTAGGAGGTTTCTCATGTTTCCACTACTGAACAGAAATTTGCACTCAAGTTTGTAGCACATGTTTGAATAAGTCATTATATCATAAAGAAATGTTGCACCATTTTGACACCGCAAGCATTGTGTTTTACCGACAAAAGTCATTAATACACAACCCTGTGTGTGTGTGTGGAGTTGGAGTTTGTGTGCAAAGGGCAGCAGCTACGGCCCCAAAGCAATGTCAGTAATGATAAAATCAGAAGGTTTATTTGAATTATTAACTTTCCCATAAAAAAAAAAAAAAAAAATGTATATACCTAAAGCAGAAATGGTAAAATAAAACATCAGTTAAGTTTCCCAACGTGGTGGACTGCTGCGTCCTAAAGTCGGCCTCGAGGTTTACTAGTGGTGAAAACAAACACTTTTTGGGAAGTGACCGTCCGCCGATGGACAACTCCCCTTTTGTGTGTGTGTGTGTGCGTTCAAAGGTCTCCTACGTCAAGGCCATAGACATCTGGATGGCGGTGTGTCTTCTTTTCGTCTTCTCTGCGCTCTTGGAGTACGCCGCCGTCAACTTTGTGTCGAGGCAACACAAAGACCTGCTGCGCTTCAGACGGCCTCCCAAGAGCAAGAGCAAGGTACGGGAATCTTCCACGCGCTCCCATGCAGGTCGCACAGATACAACCAAACGCCGGCATGCTTTCGGAGTAATGGCATTAGATGCAAAAGAGGAAGGAGGGGCTCGGCGCATCTGACTGTGCATGTTTGAGTCCCCGAACATCTCCCCGAGTGCATGATACGAGAGCTGATGCCTCATCCGGGTGGTTCACGGGTGTCTTATCTCGCAGTCAGAACACCGTCCAAACAGAGTGTTGTCTATTGTCGAGCATGACTAGAATTTCTGTGGTACATTTATTCAGCTCATCTACACAAATAGTGTTAGAAATAGTTAGAAATCAGAAATGGTTATAGGACTATAACCCCCCCCCCCAAAAGTCTGATGCTCTTTTATCACATGGATTGTTAGTAGACGAGTAGGAAAATCACAAAAAACACACCTGGGAAACGGTTTGGTCATTTGATGAAGAAAAACTAAAAAGAAAACGTGTGTTTGAGGTAAGAAGCAACAATAGAATGACACTGACTAAATGTTTTTGGCAGCTTTTAACTTTTACTGATTGGCAGTTTGAAGCTGTGGTGCGTCTGGTTTCTGATGGTGTCTCGCTGGTGTGCATGCTGTCGACGTGTAGATCAGTGGAGGCGCTGTTGACCCAGAGGAGCTAGCTTATTCCCTCCGTCGCGTCAGTGTTCACAACGGCCTCCAACCAGCAGGCCCTCTTTATGGATCTATGACCAACGTCTTCACCAGCAGGGTAATGGCACAGTGCACGCGTGTGGGTCTGTGTGGCTGTCTGTGCATGTTTGCATGTGTATTTGTGTTTCACCTGCACGTTCCAACCGCATCCACGTCAGTCTGCTGCTGAGGATTACAGGCGTTTATGTCCCAAAACTGCCATGATTTACTTACTCTGAGAAAGGTTACATCTTCAGGACAGTGTCTCTAAGAAAGCCTTTAACATTTAAAGCAAACCACGGAAAAAATGACTAATGGCAACTCATTTCTGTATCAAATCATCTGCATTTGCAGAAGCAAAGCAAATTGAAACTTGACATTTTCTTTCATAATTTGTGAGATTAGTCTTTTCATCACTAACTAATCCAAAAGTATATTATATATACAACGCAGGCAATCAGTCCAACCCTTATTCAGTGCCTGGCTCAAAGGCGGCAGCGGCACGCGTAGTCGGTGAAATCAGAAATGTGCGCGATAATGTGACGCGAGAGCGCTCCCTCTCCTTCGCCATCTCTCCCCCAGGAAGGGGAAGTGGACGACAACCGGCGGACCTCCACCGCTGCTGTGACCTCCACTCCGAGGAGCAGCAAGGAGGCGAAGGGCCTCGCCAACAGTACCGTAACCGGACCCAACGCGCCGGGGGCCGCCGCAAACCCCGGCCAGAAAGCCGCAGGGGGAGGAGCTAAAAGCGTCGAAGAGATGAGGAAGCTGTTCATCGACAGGGCCAAAAAGATCGACACGGTGTCGAGGGCCGGCTTCCCTCTGGCCTTTCTGTTCTTCAATATATTCTACTGGGTTCTTTATAAGATACTGCGGCGGGAAGATGTCCACATGCGGTAGAGAAAGAGGGAAGACGTTATTTATACATCTCCGTGCCACTATTCATACCAGGACACTTTCATTTCCCTTCCCCCGCATCCCGGGCCAGGATTCTGTAGACATAAAGCTCGTCAGCTCATCCGCTCTCACCAATAATGAAGGAAACACAGGAAACGTAAAGCCAATTTCGGAGTGCAGCCTGTGCAGCGGTGGAATGACGAGACTATTCATAAAGATGCTGACCGATTGGCTCAAAATATGTTTAAATACCGTCATCAGTGGGATGAGGAAAGCTACAAATGAGAAGTCGTGGAATTCATGTGAAACACTTAATAATAAGTGCACGTCAATATTTAATTTAAAATGAATAAAACATTGTTCACTATATTAATACACAACAACATCTACATGTTTTATTTATTATTTCATTTTCCTATTTTATATACAACAATTCCCTATTTCAACTACGGAGCAATTATTTTGGAGTTGTCAATAGTTAATTAGGTTATTAATTAAGTGTAAAGTAAATGATTCAAAAAGGATTTATATGTACATTAATGCATGTATTTTTACATATAATGATTTGATTTGTATATGTTTGATAACACACATCTAATTCCTGATCATTCAGGGAGTCACTGGTCAGTGGGTGTTTGGTGGAAATCTGGACCCAGCTGATATATATATATATATATATATACATATATATATATATATATATGTATATATATATATATATATATATATATATATATATGTATATATATATTCTTTCACAGTCAAACGTGGCACTAAAACAATCACCAACACCAACAGTTCATTGTAGAGTGCTAAAATATACATTTTATAAAATAATGATGGAATCAAACCTCACATTTATTCAACCACGGAGTAGATTCTAAAGGCCGCACAGTTCCTTGGTCAGGGAGCGCGATGTGGGCTTGTGAGTCAGAAGAGTCCAAAAGAAACCCAGAGACGACATGCTGACGGCTCACTGGTCACTCCTCTCTACCTTGTCACGGCAAAACCAGCTAGTCGACATGATGCCGTGACACGACAATCCAACCCAAACCCAACGAGCCAGGAGAGGAACGATGGGACAGCGAAGCCACCAACGCCGGCGCGTTGACCATTCTGACCCCTCATCGAGGACGTGTCAGAGGAAGATTCCCCCGAGCTTTCACAGCAGGACTCTCTGGACTTTGTTTCATCAGGACTTTGTTTCATCAATACAAACGCAAGGATCACCTCACATATCTGCAGGCGTGTCGCACGCGGGTCACACTGGATCCCCCAACTGCATCATAATGTGACCACGGTGTGCGTTCAGAGACTCGTCCATCTTCTCCTTTTGCCGCTCTGCCCTCGGTTTACACACCGACAGCTGATGGGATCATTTCTTGGGCTGCTAGCTGCGCAGGACGTTCTGTGGACGCACATAATGGGAAGCGACTGTAAATGATTAAATCTAATTGAATCTAATTGACCTATTTGAGGTACTTTTGAAGTGATACTTTCGCTCAGTGAATTCCTTTGCACTAAAATGCTTCAGAGTTGACGTCAATGCAGAGATTGGAACACGGATTCTAAAGAAAAGTGACTGACTTTGGTATTGTATTTTCATGAAGCATTTTTCTTCTGCAAATAACACATCTAAAAAAAAAAAAGGTTTGAATCCTGAAGCTGATGAATTGCATGAAGCCCTTTTCTGAAGCGCAATATTTGATGTCACTGTTCTTTTTAAATAGGATTTATTAACTAGTATTATTCAGGCACGAGTCACACTTCTGTAGTTCAATGGTCTCCACGAGTAACTAAACTAAACTAACTGAATACCATTCATGCACAAGTAGGCAGGCAATAAGGATAATAACATAAACATTATGTAATAGGTGCTTGACATTACACTTCTCTTTGCAATTCCCATAAAAATACACAAATAATCTATGTAACTTTTTGACAATCATTTTAGAGACACTAAAAAATAATATATATATATTTTTTTTCCACTGAAAATTTTCTCAGGGTTTATGATTACAGCAGATTCACATAACCTTGTAGCCAGTTAAGCAACTTTTAGTAAAACAGTGAAGTAAACAAGGCCTCATCCAGCTGTTGAAAGGTCGAGACGGTGCAACGGGCGGCAGATTAGTGGAAGCACTGAGTTCATCGGGGTCAGCAGGGGCCATTTCTTTTAACTAAAGAACTGTTTCTTTTTAATAACAATAAGTCTAAGCATTGGGCCTCCCTGCATCGGGGTACAACCTTCACACAAAGGACACATCTGGAGGCTCGGAGCCACACAAGGGCAACACCCACACTATGTGTTTTAAAACTACTACTCCGGAGTTGTAGAACCCAAAGAAGGAAGGCGTTTGAAAATGCTACCGGGGCAATGTTGGTTTATCCAAGAGTATTTATATATATATCTATATATATATATATAGATATTTATATACATGTCTGACTGGTTAAGTGTTCATCAGAATATGGCCTGAGCAAGTTCTTCCTGTGTCCGGTGGTTTATTAAATGTACATTTTATGTATTATTTGATGATTAGTATTTTTTTGTTTATGTCTCAAATCAATAAATTTGTTTAAAAGAATATTTATAGAACATTGGGTAAAATTTCTTTTTTAAGAGTTTTGAATCTTGGGTTACAGGAATCACGTATTTGTAAACCTAAAGTCCCGAAAATAATTTCAAATTAAACTTTGAAGTGGTCATCACTCACTCACTGTGTCATTGGTAAATCGATTTAGTTGTTTGCACTACTATTGTTAATGATCATGCTGATTCTTTGTGTATATCACATTAGTAAAATAATAAATTGCTATCATTAAACACATTATGCATGAGCCTATTAATCCAGAATACAATATTTATAAATAGGTTTATAAATCGAATAAATGAGGGAAAAATGAATGAATTTAGTATTTATTCATATTACATGCTTGATTTATGCCTGAGCATTCATCCTAATCAATCACTTCCAGCGTGCACAACACAGTGAAACCATCAAATGATGCGTTCACTGTCACAATTATAAAGAATGAATATAAACACTCGATCTGCAGATACAAATATATCCTGCGCCTCTCATCAGGTGTGCAGAGAGATCTCCCTGCTGACCTGCGCGTTATCGATAACTGCGCCTTTATTATGCGCGCGGCCCGCACGTGCGCATTCACGCACTCCAGCTGATCCAGCTGCGATCGTCCTCCGTCATCAGAACCAGACGTCGCTTCACGTGACGCTAAGAGAACAGGAGGCGTGTCGTTTGTCTAAAAAAAAAAAAAAAAACACCTTTCCTCATTTCCTCCTTACGACGTTTCCTTGCGTAAAAGGCGCAAAGTGAGCGGCTTATTAGCGGACGCGCCCGTGCACACCGCCGCCCGTGAAGTAATACGCCGAACAACAAACTGACATCATCAGAATGCGACTCTCCCACCCCGACGAGCCCGACACATTCTAGAGGACGTCAACCATAAGGGGGGACCGAGTGGGCCAAAGCGTCACCGCTCGCACGCCGGCGCGTGGGTCTGTTCATGCACGTGCGCCGCGGCTGCAGCCGTCTGCCGCGCGCGTCTGTCTGTCCGCGCAGGAGCCGAGACGGACGGGCCCGGCGGCGACGACGACGACGACGACGACCATGATGATGATGATGGCGGAGGAGGACTGCGTCGGCTTCCAGGCGCAAATCGCCTCCATCATCGAGATCCTGGCCAACTCCGCCGTGGCGGAGATCTGCAAGCTGGTGGACGACGGCTACGCGGCGCTGCGCTCCCAGATGGAGCGGGAGCGGGAGAAGAGCGCGCGCGAGAACGACGCGCTGCGCGCCAAGCTGCGGGACACCGACATGAAGCTGCGCGGCTACGAGAGGAAGATGAGGAGACGGGGTCGGAGAGAGGAAGCCCCCGCCGCTCGTTTCGGGCCGCCCGAAGGTGCGTGTTGACATGTGAAGGAGCACCAGGGCCCTCCGGCGTCCACACGCGCCATGTCTCTGATCTCAGCTTCACCCCGCTCTGATGTCTACACCGGTCTCACACACGCACACGCGCGCGCACCCGCCCTGTGGCCCCTGCACTACAGCTGACTTCAGCACCATTAGGGGCCCTTAGATCCCACGCCGGGGCACCTGAGTTTGAGCTTTGTTAGGATTCTTCTATGTTCAAATAAATAAATACAGCGCGATCACCCTTTAAAGCAAATGTTCTCATTGTGTCATCTGCTAAAGTATGTGCAGAAAGACCTGAGCAACCTTAACACATCCGGAGCTAATGTGAGTCTTTGACCATGTGGCCAAAATCCGTCTGGACCTCATGGCTCCGATCAGCCTCCCTGGAAGCAGCAGTGGTTCCCCCCCATTAACCCGCTGCATGCATGCACGTCATTGAAAGAGGAAAAAAAAGTGCTCCAACAATTGAGCCGCCAGGCTGAAGGGCTCCTTTTTCTGTGCTTCGTAGACACAATAGAGTGACTGTAGACTCGTCAGGTGGAGACTTGAGTGAGGCTTCTGCTGAGTGCCACCCGCATGTGGGAATAACCAGTATCCATACCAGTATTGGGTTAGTGGTCCCATTCTGTGCGCCATGAACTTGTAAAAACGACTCCGATACCGCCTCACGGGAAAAGGACGTTGACCGCAAACCGGTTTGCTTTGTGAGGCACAGGGAGCTACTGAAGGCCTACACAGCACCTCCCCTTGGTGGTCCAATGGGGAGGGTCAATGGTAACAGACAAAAGGCTGAGCTCAAGGAATCAAAACCTTAGTCCACAAACCAGTGGATGAAGGCAGTATTATGTACAGTATTTTATGCAAACTCCTTAGAACTCCTCTCAGCGGGTTTATCCAATTCTCTTTTGAATCAGGTTGATGTGATTACATGCATCTGCGCACTCTAGGGCCCGATGCGTTGACACAGGAAGTAATACAGAATTTGCATTGAAACTAAGTCAATTCTGCGTGTTTACCTTTTTTTTTTTTTCACTGAAAAACTTGAATGCGTCACTTCAAGTGGCATATATTCCATGCGGGAAATAACATCCCAGTTGTGCGTCCTGCCAGCAGCCCTGAAGTGTGCAGAGCTCCCTGGCCTGCAGCCGCTTGATGCTCAATGAAGATCGGTCCGTTTGCGTTGGAAATGGAAGGGTCAATTGTAATGAATAGAGATGGAAAAAGAACTGGACCCACTTGAGTGTAACTCAAGATTATATTTTATCGTATATGGTTGATATCCTGCCTCATTCCACATCTCCATACACTAATTCTGTTATTTGTTGGGGACATTTAAATGAGGTGCTCCTTTCACAGCTTCATGGAGATACAAGAGGAGCCTTACAGTGACTACCATGAGCGATCATCAGCAGCTTTTAGTCCTATTGGCTGAACAGTTCCAAATACTTCACTGCTTCAGAAGCTAAGAAATGTCTTTTGAAGAGAACAGAGGTTGAACAATGGTAACTGGTGATGAGGATGGACAATAGCTGTGTGTTCTGTGCGATCCTTCCAGGAGCTGACATCCATCAGCCGGTGGTGCCGCCTCTTCCTGCGCCTTCTCCAGACGCAACCTGCCTTCACGTGTCAAAGGTAAATCCACCGAATGACTTTCAGTTTCAACACATGGTGTAAGACATCTGTTCTACCCCAGAACACACGACCGAAGGCAGAAGAGAAGAAACACACTTATTGGTGACCTGGAAACCAGGGACGGGCGGTACGGCGGTTTAAGACGTCGGTTCTCCAGCAGGCGGCGGAAATGATCTTTACTCGTCATGGAGGAGCGTCGGAGCTACTCGTCTTACGTGTGTTGAGATTTGAGTCATGGTTCTAACTTTAGAACATCAATGAATAACCCACAACAAACCCCTTGTAACAGGGTAAAACACCACGACACAACAGCGTCACTAATAATTGTACATTTATAAACATAACCCCGCCGAACTGCATGCTGGGTACAGCTCACAGCAAGAAGTAACTCGCGAGGGATACAGGCGGGAACAACAACGAGAGACCAGAGCTGCACCAACACAACTTGTGCCCAACAGAGGAGCGGTGTCTGTTTCAGTTTTTTTGTTTGTTTCGCTAAAACGCTAACGAGCTAACAAGCTAACTCGCCGGCCAGTTGCGAGCAAGTTGGCCTCGCGTAGCCTGCCGGTCCTTTTCCGGGGTCAACGAAAGCAACAGCGTCACATACCGGGATGCCGTCCCGATCCTCGGTAATGGCGTGATACGGACTTTGGGCCGTGCGGCGCAGCCCTACTGGGAACATCAGCATACGTCAACACCAGTTGATCGATTCCATCCCTCCTGACTGCCAGACGTGGTGCACAACGCGTATCCTCCTCCATCTCCTGCTCAGGTTGAACATTTCACACTAACAAAGTCCCTCGTGGCCTTTTTGTAACCTCAATGGCGGCTTTTCACCGTGTCACAGCAGGAGGAGTCGTTGCCGCTGGTGAAGCAGGAGAAGGTGGAGGGAGACGACTGCAATCTGGACCTGAAGGTGGAGGTCAACATTAGGGCGGAGTGTGACCTGTCCACCGGTGAGTGTGACTCGGCCAGTGACCATTCAATGGTTTTATTAATCAATCAATGATTTGAATGTTTAACCGATGGAAAGTGTAGGGTCGCGTCCCTGTGCTGGCCAACGCCAAATGAAACTCAACGGGTCCGACCCAAACCCGGGACCGGGTGTGGCACAGTCCACCGGACGTCATCTTGAGGTGTGAGGAGGCTTTAATGGCCTGACCCAGCGGATAAACGGAAGGCCGCGTTGGACCGGAGGTCTTAAGACGACCGTGAGTGACAGTGGGAACGAGAGAAGCGGTTCCCTCAGAGAGGAGCTCGGCGGGTTGACGCACGGGTCTCGAGGCGCCGCAGAGGGAGGGGACGCCATAAGCTGCCATTGATAAAAAAAAAGAATTAAAAAAAAGCACGGCCTGACAGCGCGCAGGACGTCTTTTACAAGTTAGGAGGGAGCAGTACTGAGCTGGGGAGATGATTTAATCTGAGAGACAGTGGTTTCTAGAAGTGAGAAGGAGATTGGCTGAAATTGGGTCAGCACTTCGTGCTTTGAGGGGGCGGAGGGGCAAGTGGGGCATCCATGTCCGGAACAATCAGTCCTCACGTCCTCTAACTTTTGTAAACAAAGTCACTCGGAAAAAAAAAACCCCTCCGCTCATTCTGGCCTCTTCGCAGCGGAGGAACTATTCACAGCAGGATCAATGTCAATTAAAATCAAATAGGAGAAATAAAACTTAAGCTGCTGTCTGTCTGAAAGTTGAAGAGAAGGGAGACAAATTGCCTCTCGGCCTTTAATAAACATCCAGCTCTTTCTTGTCTGCTCATTGAGTCACGGATAACCATCACAATTCACTACCTGATTTGGAAAGGAGCAGTATGGCCACCGCAATGCATCATGGGACGGCTCCTACATGAAAGCGCTCACGGGTTGGGCATTGCGTCATGCATTGGTCAGAATTGGCATTGAAAACAACTTTATTTACTCACTTATGGTTCATTCTACAGGGACGATACAGTATTATTATTATTATTCTTAGAGGTCATTTAGCCGACGCTTTTATCCAAAGCGACTTTACATTTTCAACCCGTGGCTTTTACATTTTGCCCGGGGAGCAATTCCGACCCCAGTGTGCAGAGCGGAGACTGTCACGCAGTCATGAGTCATATTCCTAAAGCAGCCCGAGTTGAGCATAACAAGCCTTTGCCACCGGCGCGATGTCTTAATAGACACTGCGGGCGACCTTTTCAGGTCCGCTGTCTTTCTCGCGACGACCTGCTGTGGACGCGCGCTGTGTGTCGACACCCTGCAGAGGTGACTCCTGACTTCCCGAACTCAATCGTGCAAAAGTCTTAAGGGGCTGGTGGCCAGTTCAACGTCAAAAGCAGCAAATCGCGATCTCGTCATCTCTCCGACTCAAATACGGACTTGAGACTCTGGTTAACTTAAACGCGGTTTGTAAGCCCCCTGCTGCAGATAACACTTTTTCTGATCAACTCACAAAACTGTAACTGCAATCTAGACAAATAATTCATTCTTATGGGCGATTTAATGTGAACTGGTAAATCTCACATATATGGGCCAACAAGGTCTCCTCTAAAATTACACCACAGGAAATACGGACTAAAGAAATGTCTTTTTCGAGTAGACCATGCACACGAGTTGTTGCTAAAGCAAGACCGAGAAGTGTTTGTAAAATGATGGAAACGGGAGCTGCTGAGGAAGAAAGGATATTAATGGAAAAGCAGAAATGACTCCTCATGGACAGTTTTAATCTCTTAAAAATGTCCTGTCAATCTCCCCAGGTTCGACTCAGACATCCTCAGTGATGGCGAGATGAAGCCCCATGAAGCAGTGAGGCTTTGCGTCCCGACGCTTCATGGCGCTTCATTGGCGCCGCTGTGCCATCTAGTGGACGATCAGTGTAACACAGGCACAGTGACTATAACGACGCCACGGCTTTGGTTTAAAGCTTTGAATGGAATCAATTAAGGATTTTGGTGATTCCAGTGCACGCATCTGGATTTCCTAATTTGCTTTTGTTAATTGGAAAACATTTTGTTGTTGTTTTTTATTCATTAACAACTGTGAAGAATATTGTGTGTTTTAAGTCGGATTCCTACTGTTCCCGTCGCCCCGTCACCAGCCTCCTCTGTGCGGAAGCAAATCACTGTTTTCTTTAACCTTTGAATTTCTTTCTTTAATCTCCACCCAGCCTGTTCTCCTGTGGCGCTCTGCTCATCTTCAGCCATGGAACCCACTGAGGACCCCCCCCCGTGCGAAGTTGGTCCCGACAGCAGTCTCAACAACACTCCACGCACCAGCCAGCCCTCCTCTCTGCCTACTGATTCCACGATGGACCGGACGTGCAGGCCTCGAGAGAAAAGTGAAGCCACCATGCCGCTGGGCAACGGCTTGACAGCTGGCAGCGGGGGGGTCACGGCCCACGGGGGCCTGCGCAGGGACCTGACGGACGGCGCCGTGAAGCCGGAGATCCAGATAGACGATCCTACACAGGTAGCCTCGGATGAGCCGAGCGGCGACGGCCTCAGCGGCCTGGGCCTGGACCTGGCCTGGATGCAGGAGCGGGTCGGCCATCTGGGCGCGGCCTACGCTGTGGCACAGCTGGGTCTGGGCAACGCAGACAGCGGCCACCCCTCCGCCCCCTTCTCCTCTCAGGGAGGAGACAGTCCGGATGGCCCTCCGACCATGTTGTTCACAGGCGGCACCCACGAGATGGCGGCTTTCGCCGCGTCCTTCGACGTGGCCGCTGCCGCGTCCGCCGCTCCTCCGCCACCGGCCCCTCTGCCTCCTCCGCCTCTCCCCCCCGCGGCTCCTCCTGCCGCCGCGCCCGGCCAGAGGAGGCTCTACAGGACCGGCGCCCCCAAAGAGCCGGCGGCGTGCGGCGTGTGCGGGCGCGTCTTCCCCAGCGCGGCCGCCTCGGAGCTGCACCGGCGGGCGCACGCCGGGGAGAAGCCCTACATCTGCCCCCAGTGCGGCAAGGGCTTCGCTCAGCCCAACAACCTCCGGGTTCACCTGCTCATCCACACCGGGGAGCGGCGCTACCGGTGCGCGCTGTGCGGGAAGAGCTTCATCTCGTCCAGCCACCTGAAGAGGCACCGCACGGTCCACACGCAGGAGAAGCCCTACAGCTGCTCGCGCTGCGGACAGTCCTTCAGCCAGATGTGTAGCGTCCGCCGACACCGGCAGCAGTCCCAGTGTGGCCTGTAGACTTGGCTTGGCCTCTGAGAGGTGAAATGGGCGACAGGATACCAGAACCGCGTGTAGGCGAGGACTCATCCTGTGATGTCATAACAAGTGCAGTTGACGTTTGTCCCTGACCATCGCATTGAATCTGTCTTGAACGCACACAAAAGATGTTTACTAAAGCCTTCGCAGTCGTTACTGACTCTTTGTTTCAACCTGACAGAAGATCACAGAGCGGATTGTAAAAGGGGGTCCGAGACAGAGTCTAGAGCACTTAATCCATCACGTTGTCATTTAAACAATTATAATATGCTGCATCAGCTGTCCATTTTCTAAGTATACCACTGTATTTTGTCATCTCTAGTAATCCAATTCACAGCTCGGGATAATATGACAAGAATATTTGGATGTCATGCATTTTTTTAATTTAACACACACATTATAGACTATGTATGTTATTGTGTGAAGCACTAGAAACGTTTGTATCAACAGTACTGTACAAATAAAGTGTGTAATATATATGAATTATTGATGTACATTATATACACACACAAACATAAGACAACACGAAACATGCGGACATAATAATTTGTAAATATCATCCATCCCACATTCAGTATACAATGTTAGTGTACGCTGAAAGTCATTAAGGAAAGCGGAGAAAGTCTTTTTGAGGAGCCACATGAACTGTGAACACCACAAAGTCTATAATCACGCATCTGAGCGTCGTAACATTTGTCCCTGTGGTTTGGCATCATAACATCTGCGTGTCGTGCCTATTTTCATCTGTTTACGGGTGCCGAAGAAACTTGCACAAACTCCTCGCTCTCTGAACAACGTCTAGGATTCGAGGTGGCACGGAAGTGTAAAATGAGAATAATAAGGTGAATTATAAAAGTGGCTTAATATACATTTAGCTTGACCTACTGTGATTTATTATGCTGGATTCAAATTTCCTAACAATTTCAGCTTTTGTTGCTCTTAAAAGAAATAAATTGTATATGTATACACTACTGTTCTTTTAAATGAATCAATTAATTAGAAATACATTATACATTGTTAATGTGGTATGTGGCTATTCTAGGTGGAAACGTCTGGTTTTTAATTAAATACCCAGTGTTCTAATGGTGCATTGTGTTTGCTAATCGCCTTAGAAGACTAATGATTAGAAAACCCTTGTGCCGTTATGTTAGCACAGCTGAAAACTGCTATGCTGCTGAGAGAAGCTATAGAAGTGGCCTTCCTTTGAGCTAGTTGGGTATCTGGAGCATCACATTTGTGGGTTCGATTATACTCTCAAAATGGCCAGAAAAAGAGAACTTTCATGTGAAACTCGTCAGTCTATTGTTGTTCTTAGAAATGAGGGCTATTCCATACGAGAAACTGCGAAGAAAGAAATTTCCTACAACGGTGTGAATTCCTCCCTTGAGAGAACAGCACAAACGGGCTCTGAGTAGAAAGAGAAGTGTGAGGCCCCGGTGCAGAACTCAGCAAGAAGACAAGTGAACCAGAGTCTCTAGTATGAGAAATAGACGCTTCACAGGTCCTCTACTAGCAGCTTCTTTGCATGGTACCAGCAAAATGCCAGTGTCAACGTCTACAGTGAAGGGGCGACTCCAGGATGCTGAGTGGCACAAAAAAAAAAGCCATACGGTATCTGAGACTGGCCCAACAACGAAAAGATTGGTATGGGCGAAAGAACACGGACATTGGACGGAGGAAGATTGGGAAAAAAAGTGTTATGGGCAGACAAATCAAAGTTTGAGGTGTTTGGATCACACAGAAGAACATTTGTGAGACGCAGAACAGGTGAAAAGATGCTGGAAGAGATGTCATCTGTCAAGCATGCTGAAGGACCATGCTGTGAGTGGATCGGGTCCAGCTTACATCCAGGACACGGTCAAACCCGACATCCCGACCTGCACTCTCGGCTCTGCACCTGATAAACTGCTCGTTCCTCCCTCACTGAGAGCAAAACACTCCACTAGATCACCACTCTTTGCTGTCCTGCTCCTAAATGGTGGAAGCTCTCTGAAGACACCAGGACCGCAGAGAGCCTTCACATCTTCAGACTAAAGACACACCTCTTCAGACTCTACCTCCACTAAAAAGCACTAAACAAACTGTAGCACTTAAATTGTACTTATAATGGCTCTTATCTATAGCAAGTTGTAAATCGGCTTATATGAAATTGCACTCTTGTTTCTTGTTTTCTTGAGTTTGTATCCTTATGGTTGAAATGCACTTATTGTAAGTTGCTTTGGATAAAAGTGTCAGATAAATGACATGTAACGTAAAAGAGCCCATCAAGCCAATCCAAATCTGTAATGCTAAGTTTAAAGAACAAAATGAATATTAATTTAAAATTAATTAATAAAATTTCGTTAAAAAAAATCGTTATTTCTAACCTTGTCAATGTGGCCTATATATATATATATATATATATATATATATATATATATATAATGGCAGCAACAATTTGAGCGCACCGGATGTGGTTCTATAGCCGGAAGTGACGCAGTTCGTCTGTCATCGTTGTTTGCGGACCGAGGAGAAGCTAGTATAGCTTAGCCTTTTGTCACCTACTCCTCCTTTAATCGGCTAGAGCTCCTATAGCTGTGATGGTTTGACCAAACCTCCACCTCCCGTAGCCCCGCAGAAGGATACCGGTATTTTCTAAACGACGAAGCGGCCAGCAAGCCACCGAGTGCGGCAACAATGTCCAGCCGCCTGGCCTTCCAGACCCAGCTGGCCTCCATCATGGAGGTTCTGGCTAACGCCGCAGTGGCGGAGATATGCAAGCTTGTGGACGACGACTACGCGGTGGTGAGTCTCCAGATGTCTCAGTGCCAGAGAGAGAACAAAGCCCTGAAGAGGAAGCTGCACTTGCTGGAGCTGAAGATGGCCCGTGGAAACGCCGAGCGGAGGCTGCGGGAAAGCGCCGCGAACGGTGGCCGAGCGAGGGTGCAGATCCACGGCAGCGACAGGCTGCGAGAGCCCTCGCCTTCTTCCGGTAACCCGCCAATCAAAGAAACGGCGATTTATTCACCTTTCCCACCAAACTACATTTTACAGACGAAGCGTGACGACATCACGATGAGGTTATTGGACTGCCGTTAGCGGGGCTGCTAACGTAGCGTAGCTCTTCCATTGATCGAAGGCTCGCTGGTTGTTTGTCACGTGATCACGAGATTGGAGACTAGAAGAACGTCAATGGTGTCCTGATCACTGAATACTGGAGCAGAAACCAACCACGGCGTAAATCAAGTTACGTTAGGACGGGTCATTAATCTGCGGTTCATCTGGGGGCGTCGCCACTAATCGATACGTGTTCGCATCACGATGGCGGAAAGTCTTTCGTTTGGATTCGGTCGCTGTGTGTAACTTTGACCCTGTCAAAGAACCTGCTGTGTGTGTGTGTGTGTGTGTGTGTGTGTGTGTGTGTGTGTGTGTGTGTGTGTGTGGTCCTGGTGGAGATCAAACGTTATTGTTCATCTGCCATGTGCTGGTTTATCTCATGCCTAGTATTTAAACTACTACGACCTGGTAATAACTATGTTATAACATGCGTTTCTTGCTCACTTTTCTCCATTTCCTTCCCTTTTTACAGTAAGAGTAATGTTCATTGGAATAATTGCTTTGCTCCACATGAAGTTATTTTGTTTAATTTTATTTTCTATTTAGAGCCAGATGCCATCACAGGTGCTTTTAAGGTCGCCCTTCCTATAGAACAGGTGTCCTCCTTCTTTTATTAAACAAACGTGAGGACACGTTTAGTGCTCTGCTCGCAGTACCACGCCCGCCACACACACACACACACACACACACACAGGTGAGCGCACTAGCAACAATCTGTTGGTGTTGGTACACTGCAGCTTATTGGAGGTTATCAGCTTTTAACCAATAACGTCATTTCAAAACGTTTCTGGTTTTCTTTTGCAGTGACAAAACATGTCCGTGGCGTAGCAACGTTTCATAGGAACAAAATGCAACAGCTTCTTTAAAGGCAACTGTTGTGTTGTCTGTTTTGTAGTAACACTGTTGATAATGACCATGCACGCTTGTGTCCTCTCTTTTGTGCAGTTGGTGTCTTTGAACAACGGATGGCCGTGGCTCTGTGGTCCAGTCAAGCTGCTGCAGGGGCCGCGGGGAGCAAGCCGACCCGTTCTGACCGCATCCAGAGTACGGTAAGCCCTCAGCGAGCACCCCGAAGGGACAGGACGGCTGCTGAGCCGTCACACAGCAACTTCCCCTGCAACGCGCGGTTGTACTGAGCTTTTCTCGGTGAACCGTGGCTGCATGAATGTAAAACAATGGTGTCTTCTGACTAAGGGACAAACCTGCCTCTTTGTGCAGTCTCCAGATGTGGAGCTGGTGGAGCCGGAGGTAGTGCTGGTGAAGGAAGAGATGGTGGAGGCAAGCATGTCAGCAGTTGAAGAATCAGTGGAAAACGTGCAGATTATAGGAGATGACGGTAATTACTGCTGCTTGTGCATCCAACATTACCCTGTGTGTCGGCCCGAGTATTACAAATCAATACCTTTTCCAATACTGAGCCCCGTGTCTGAAGCAAGGAAAACTACGGAGCGCTACGAATTGACGTTGAAGCTAGTCCGCTAGCCAGATTCCCGTTGCTTCCTCCGAGGATGATGCATGACATGTGTTCATTAAAAACATGGCGTGCTTTTTAACACTAATGTTTTAAACTTCTCGTGCATAAATGAGTGCTTTTGCTCGACATAACCACATCGGATGTGTCATTTGGTTGCGGTTGAAATGCACTCATTGTAAGTCGCTCTGGATAAAAGCGTCAGCTAAATGACCTGTAATGTCATCTTAAAGGAATCTCCTAAAATCTCCTAAAATCCCTTCAACCATAACCATATTATTTTGATCCTCTATAGGAGTGGCGGAGTGTCTCCCTCGAGGACCTGCAGGACCGAGACCCAGCCTTGAACTTCAAGACACGCAGTCCACTTCCAGTCAATCCCACTCCCAGATCCAGAGCAACAGGACCCGGCGTACCGGCAGCAGCAGAGGAGTGGAGGTCAGTGACTCCTCTCCTCTCCTTAAATGTGAACGCGGTGCCTTTGTTAAGGGCAGAGACTCAGTGCAGGAAATATCAAACCCTCACCAGTATATCGGTGGCGACAGCGGCGATTCACAGTTTGACGCGTTGTGTGACAACGGTAAAGGCGCGTTGGTCGCGGAGGGTTTCGACAACTTCTCTGCGGTTGGAGTGGAAGGAATCATGGCGTCTTGTTCGTACTCGTTGGCGGAGGCTGATTTTCCATCGGCGGCTTCCGGTTATAACGGCCAGTATCGCTCCGGCCCTGCGCTTCCCCCGTCCCAGCCTGTCGGCGGCGGCGGAGTGAACCGTCAAACGGGCGCCAAGGAACGGCTGTTTGTTTGCAGCTACTGCGGCAAGGCTTTCAACCGCCCCAAGAAGGTGGAGATCCACCACCGCGTCCACACGGGGGAGAGACCTTTCAGCTGCGCCACGTGTGGGAAGATGTTCTCGGAGGCCGGGAACTTAAGGAAACACCAGAGGGTTCACACGGGGGAGAAGCCCTATTGTTGTGGTATTTGTGGGAAGGGATTTGCCTGGATAAGAAACCTGAAATCACACCAGCGAAAGAACCACTGAAACTCCAATGAAGAGGAGACCCGGGACGAGATCTGAACTGTAGAATGTCGCAGTCCAGCTGTAAAAAATGACTCGGCTCAACAGAATGAGACCATTTTGTGATGAGCACCTTTTTTTTTTTAAATGCATTTTTTATATGTAAATGTGACACTTTTATTTGTCTTTTTATTTTTTATTTTTAAAGAGAGAAACAGCGATAAGCTCAGTGTCTCCTCGTGGTTTACAGCTTTTGGAGATTCCCTCAGGGTGAAACAGTTAAGCATCTCTCTAGAAACTTTTTTTTAAACCCGTAGAGATTTTTTAAGTAGCATATAGACTTTAAATGTTTAATAATGTCCAACCAGGGTGATGCTCTACTCACATTTACCAGCTTTTCTGCTGCAGTGGACATTCTGCGTTTCATGGGGCCGTTTTCCAAAAACATTTTACAGGAAAAGTCTGTATTAGTAAAAAAAAAGAATCACTTTAAAAAAACTTGCTTAGAATGAATTTCAATTCATGTTATTTATTAAAATACCCTTGTGGACGTTGAATTGTTATTATCTTCTTTTATTGTTATTAGTCACACACTCGGAGCAATACTTGGCCCCTGCAGGCATCACATTTATTAGAAAGACCGGCGCTGTAACGCAACCTTTCAGACACAATGTGAGAAAGATGGTATGCTTTTTTTTTTTTTAAAACCTCAAAGCATATGAAGGTGTTAAAGGATGAGTTGAAATGAGCATGATGTGTCTCCATTAAGACTCAGGAACCTCCAGTAACCCAGCATTCACGTGAGGTACTATAAACTACTAAAGATAAGACCAGACCTTATAAGGAAGAAGTACCTTGCAGGTTTATGCTTCATTTAACAGGGAGCCGGTGCAGAGAAGCTGATACAGTAATATGATCCCTCCTCTTAGTTCTTGTTAATCACCTGCTGCAGCGTTCAGAATCAACTGAAGAGACTTGGAGCCGTATTTTAAATTATTGCCGTAATCTACTCTAGAAGTATCAAATGCATAAATATTTGGGCTTGATATTTAACATATAACCAAGGTGAGAAAGGACAGTCCTTTGAATTTGTTTTATCTGGGAGCTGAAGTGCAGCTTTTCTCCCCAAATAAAGACTAAACAGTACAGATGTGGCCAATGTGGGCAGGACATAAAAGGATGCAACACCAAGGATAGCTTATCAGCATTTCCTACAGAAGATGACACACTAAAATGTAACCGTACCATTAGAGATGATTATGGGAAAACATGTAACTCTACAACAAGGGTTTGTTTTACCGTGAACCATGAAAACCGACATCCAACCCGCAACACCAGCTGGGCAAAATAAATAGTTGTCAAATGACTGGACAGAAACCGCAAAATGTCCCTCGTGTCTCATTTGAAATCTTGACCTAAACAAACCATTTGAAGTAACTTGTTCTAAAAAGTCCTTTTGGGGGAATTTGAATTCCCCCTTTAGCTCCAGACTGTCGTAGGAGTCGTGTTCCAATAGTCTGCTTTCACTCGTATATTTTATATTTCATTACTTTACAGCCATTTCCATTAGAAATGATTGTTTTCTGTATGAAATAAAGCAAATGAGAAGTGTAATCGAGCTGTAATCATGGCTGACTTACTTGCTGTCTGAGCGCATTCGGCCACTCGGAAGACCGCGTGTCTTCTTTGCTCGTTATATTTATCGTCTTTTTGACAATGTTGAATGATATGCACATCCTACATCTAAGTGTTTGGAAACTAGATATTCATCTTTGGACCATAAAGGTCTGTGGATGAATTGGTCTGATGCAGATGTTTGTCTCTCTGAAGCCCACAACCAGTCCGTGATATTTAAACAAGTCTCTGCGCAGCTGCAAAGGACAAATTATCGTCAGGTTTGCTTCTGTCTGTCGCTCCCTGAACGCATGTGTGAGAAACTCTTCCTTCAGAAGCAAAGCGCTGAAACAAACCTTAAAATCATCCCAAACGTTTGCCTTTAGGAGGAGAAGCCGGTTGTCGTGCTGGTGAAGCTAGAAGAGCTGGAGCCAGCGACGAGGAGCCAGTCAGGCCTCAGCGTGCAGGAGGGTGAGTGGACACGTCTCTGACATCACACCGGATCTGCAACATTTAAAACCCAGTATAGTTATTCATTGATTATTCATCAATTTCAAAATAAAATGCCCTCATCCTGTGCAGTGGAAAAGCAAAATTGATTAAATTTTGCATTTCATATATAAATGAAATGCTGCACTCAAAGATGATTGCAGAAGACTAAATGATGGACATTTCTCCGACTGTGGGGCTGAAGGAGCACGTGTCATTATCTTTGACTCCAGGGTTGGTGGAGTCGAGCACCGATGACTACCGAGCAGTTCTCCCGTTCGATGAAGTGACACTAATGTCCACCAATCAGCTGTGTGACCTGCAGGAGTCCGGGCCAGGCTTGTCAGAGGTCAGCTATGGGCATTCTTCACTGTGGACCGATGGGGGAGGTAGTCATTGTCATGGCGACGGCCTGCCGGGGCCGTCCTCGCGGTGCGGCCCGCTCTCGTACCCGCCCAGAGAGCCTGCGGGTTCTGGGAGGGGGTCGGCTGTTGAGGCTCCGACAGGAAAGGGGTCGGCGCTTGAGAGGGGCTCCCGCACCGCGCCGTCCTTTCAGCAGCACGCGGCCGTTATTGATCTGTCGGAGGAGCCGGAGCCCATTCAGGTGTTAGGAAGCCGACAGGGACCCCGGCAGTTGGTGGACCCAGGTCCAGGTCAGGCCCGGGACACTCTCCGGGGCGCGAGGAGGAGGGCTAGCATCTGTAGCTTCTGCGGTAAGGGATTCACCTCGCCGGCAAATTTAGAATCCCACCTCAGGACTCACACGGGGGAGAAGCCCTTCGGCTGCAGCATCTGCGGCAAAAAATTCTCCCAGTTTTGGAACCTGAAGATCCACAAGAACATCCACACCGGAGAGAGACCATACAAGTGCCCGCTATGCCCCGAGAGGTTCTCTGACCCCAGTAACCTGAAAAAACACCAAAAGAGACACCACACACAGACACACTACTTGCAGTCAGGGACGACTTAGAGAGGCTGCATGTGCTGCTGTTATGACGGCAGTAAGATAAAGACCACATGTGTCCCGGAGCCCAAGTCTTCTGTTTCTACTTATCCTCCCAATCCCTGATGTAGGTGCAGAATCAGAACAATTTTAAATTTCCAGCATGGATTTATACGTAACTCAACATTTGTAAATGATCACGCCGCTTTCATCACAAAGAAGTTAAGGCTGGTCCCTAGAAACCGTTGCGGGAGTCGAGTGGGAGCAAAGCTGAGCTGCTGAGGAGGCTTTTAATGTGAAACGGTGGTGTCATTGAAAGACGGGGAAAAAAGCTAATGTAGAAGGCATTAGAAATAATTAGTGCATAAAACTCCCAGCAGCAGGGGTGAGGGTATTGACCCTGTCTTTATCGTATGTATATGATAATATATAAATGAGCAATAAAGCTTTGTAGATTCATGTTTAGTTCTCTGCAGTGGAGGTGAATTTACTTTTACGTCTCTAGTCATGTCTGAGTTGCTGAGGCGTTTTCAATGTGGCCGGTCTCTCTCTGTGGATTTGTATCTATGGTTGTCATAGATACTAATCTACAAAAAGAGCCAAACAACAACTGCCCGAGACAATGAGACCGGCGGGACGGTGGGTGGGAGAAATGTCCTCTCAGCAGCTTATCAATGCATTTGCTTTATTTATTTATTGTGAGCATCTTCTAAGTTGCTTTTTAATCAAAGTCTTGCAGTGGAAATACATCCAGGATGTTATGACTTATTACACCAAGTTTCCCTTTCTCTTTTCTACAAGAATAATTCAGTGCGATCGTCTTGGAGAATGTGTCCTTTTAAAGTGTGTCATGTAAAAAAAACAAGCCATTGTAGCATAAACACTGTTCATGTAGCTTTTTCAATTGTGTCACAATTTTGGAATTTCTGATCAATGTCCACAGTTTGTTTTGTTAATCATTAAACTTCCTTTTTTAAACAACTCAACATGTGAATTTGTCTTTTTATTATGAAATAATGCATTGCAAAATTGTGACACAATATTCTTGTAAACGCACTTACTCACATTCTAATTCATATTAACCGTACGTACAGATCAGCTCGTGCCTCCATCCGGAATTCTATCTCATCAAATGAGGCACATGCATTCTTTTCATGGAATTCCGGAGCGGTTGTGCGCTTTCACCCTCACGGGGGTCTCGCAGCCTTTATTCTCTGTAATTATCCCATTGGTCTTTTTGCATTGTGCCTTTGGTTGTAGTTTAGAACGTCCGTTGGCAAAACCGCGGTCAAGCTTGGGAATTAAGAGCCCTTCTGGCTTCACACACATGAATATTCGGTTCAACTTAAATGTCATATTTGAGTTTTTTTGAATAAATATGTACGTATATATTTATCCGTGCCTATAAGAATGAGGGTCGTGCAGGAGGTGCCGGTAAGCTGTAACATGGTGGTAGAATTTACCCGTCATTAGGAGCTGGTCTCATTTGCGCCTCCTTCCCTCCCCAGTCTGCAGCACCTCAGTCGACCACCGTGATGTCACAGGACCCCGGCAGCACGCAGACCGACGCGCCCGCCAACCCCAAAACAGGCCGGCAGAGGTCCAGTGGCAGCGGCGCCGAGCACTCGGAGTACTCGCTGTTTGAACTGGAGACGTTCTTCACCCGCTGGGCTCCCGACAGCGACCCTGCGGCGGCCCGCGGCGGCCCTCCGTGTCCTCCGTGTCCTCTCGCCGCCGGGAACTCGGCCGGACGCGACGCGCGCCGAGTAATTCTTGTGGACGCCGAACCTCAATCCGGTCTTCGGCCGCCACAAGGGTCCGTTTCCGCGGCGGGGAGGCTGAGCAGAAGGCGGAGTCACTCCCCCGGCGCCGTCCAGCAGGCCGTGTCACGAGGTCAGAGGTCTCCTGTTCTCTGTCTCTGCTTGTTGTGCTTTCGGTTTCATCCCGCTGCAGAGAGAATGTACATTTAAAATGATTACACACAAAGGTGGCGAAATATACAACTGTGGCAAGTTCTGCAGATGGTGATGTTCTGCTCCATCTTCACTTAGATGAATTAACAGTAGAGATCTCACAATGCTGCAGCGAACATGCTTATGAGTATAATAAGTTACGGTATTAGAAGTTCTTCTGCCCGGTTTGTGAGCTGGCCTGCATGTGATCGAGTTGGAAGCCGGGATGATTTTTTCTTTCCAGGATTCGGTTTCGTTTGTGCACTTGGAGTTACTACATATATGCAAATATTCCATTAGAGCGTAACGCTGCCTTTCTTTTTTTTTCCTACGAACGTCTAATAGTCCAATTCATCCATGTGGACTGTAGAGTGTTTGAGATGTGAGTGCAGTAGAGATGGCTGCCTTCTGTATCGTGGCACTCGCACCAAAGAGCATCCGTTCTGTTGACAGTTGCTTTGGCGACATGTCTCACTAGGCAGGAAGTACCGTTTCCCAACTAACTAACTAACTTTTGCATCAACTCATGTATTGTTGAATGTGGACTTTTTTTTTCTGTAACACAAATGTGAACTGACCCCCCCCCCCTTTGTTTCTCTCTGTCTGGCTGCAGGGACTTCTATGCCAACACCTGTATCGATGCACCCTCCGTCTGCTCAGCCCCCCTGGAGCAAACACGCCGCCATGATCCGAAGTGCACAGGCTCAGCTGCAGCAGCAACGTCGCATCAAGAACAGGGTCTCTCCCTCTGCGCCGAGCGCCCCGCCGGCCCCCTCTCCCCCCGCGAGCAACACCCACAGAGGTGACAGTTCAAAGGCCCTGAGCTCCACGGCGGCTCCGTCGTTCGGGGGACCCACAGCGGCCCCGGCCGGCGCGGAGGGGGCCCTCGCCGCACGACACCGAGCCGACAGCATCGCGGCCTGCGAGCGGCGCAGGAGGAGCTACATGTGCCGCGCCTGCGGGAAGGCCTTCTCCGGCCTGTCCAACCTGGAGGCCCACGAAAGGGTGCACACGGGGGAGAAGCCTTTCCGCTGCGGCACCTGCGGGAAGAACTTTTCCGAGGCCGGCAACCTGAAGAAGCACCAGAGAGTTCACACCGGGGAGAAGCCCTTCCGCTGCGCCCAGTGCGGGAAGCGGTTTGCTTGGATCTGCAACCTGCGGACGCACCAGCAATCCGCCACAGGCTGTGCAGCAGAAGCCACAGGAAGCATCGGGCTCGGCTGATCAAAGAGTAGCGGGGGGGGGGGGGGCAGTTATGGCTGCTGGGGCTGTATTCTCACACTTCCTTATTCCTAAATATGGACACGGCAACATTAGTGGAAAAAACTTTCCAGATGTGTTGTGTCTTTGATATATGAATCACTGTAATATTTTAAGCTCTCAGTGGAAACAAAAAGACCAAAGCCACGTTTTTCCTTGGCTGCAGGTCAAAAGCTTCTTTTCCTCGTATGTTTTTGCTTGCTTTTACTTTATTTTAGCTGTTTTACCATCTCTGTCGCACTGTGAGATCTGTTGATGAAGAGTGCGTTATTCACTGTGATTAATTCTTTTTTCAAGCATCTTCAAGTTGATTTCTGTTGATTTAGTTGTCATCCGGCCCCCGAAGGGGCTACGAGGGTTAAAGGGATATCTTCACATTTTGCTCTTCGTGGCCTTTTAATTCCCTTCAATACACCCTGTCGGCTCCTCTATGGTAACAGAACAATTAATGGTAAAGGTATAAATAACTCAAAACTGTCTTTTGTGCAGAAATACTTCCTCAACATGCCAGAAATCATACATTTAAAAAAGTTAAATTTTCTTTATAATATATTTTACAAAAATGTGTCACGCTCCCATTAAAGATATTAAATCAACATGCCATATTTATTGAATTATTTACATTTTTACATCCTCTCCTAGAGGCTTTTATAAGGCTTCATCCACATTAATACCCACGTTTCAGGCTTTATTCCAGGTGCTTTTTTGGACTTTTAAGCGTTCGTCAGTAGCAGTGTTCTAAATATCCATCGGGGGAAGAGCTCTGACTACAGATGGATGTCCGGCTAAATGAATTATCTGTTTAATAGCCAGATATGGGGAAAGTGTTTCTACGATCCGCAGCAGGAGGATTAGTACATTTTATCAGTGTGTTGTGGAACAAAGAGAGAGAGACTATTAATGTTAGTGCAAAGAGCTCGACTCTAGTCAGTGTATAAACAGCAAAACACAAGAATCAGATGCAATGAATGATCCACGTCACAAATACAGGTTTACAAACAATCTGATCATAAAATATCTGAAATGAATCTTTGCAAAATATAGTTCTTAAAGTAAAACCAAAGTCTTACTTTCATTAGTTCATCTTTTTATAATAGGATGTTACTACGTTATATTTGTCTGAGTGGAGAAAGCACACACATGTAGTATGTGCATGTAGTGAAACCTGCACGGCCAACACGCAATCAGATGATTAAGCATTAAAAAGTGTTCCATTTTCCAAGTCCTCCATCTTCTGGAACTTTATAGTTCTACTTCAAGTTTTACTGTTAATCATTTAATAACACATGTATCCCTCCCATTGGGTTAAAGACTGTGTTAAAAGATAATACTATCAAGTAATAAATAAGTATGTTATTATTATAGAGTAGTAAAGTAATTCACATTTAAATGTATTCAAACGTGTTCTGAGGACGTCGGCTCCTCTCTGCTGGATCAGCACCACGGCTAAAATAAAACACCAATCCTCCTTTTGTTGGGTCACATTCTGTCAAATGTGAAAAGTTGGTTGGAAGGTTTTATAGAGCAGAGCGTGTGTGTCTTGTTTGAAACAGACCTTAACGTCCAGTTTACCGGTTAAAACCAGCCACCTGAGGCCTTTTAACTAGTTCATTTAGCAGAGTCGTCTTGTCCCACCAAGGAACATCCTCCCTCCTTCAGTTCACCACAAACATCGAAAGCGCTCACTCGTGACGGGTCCTGTAGCATCAATGAGGACCCTCAGGTGGGACACATGCAGGGGTCTGAGGACCAAACTGGGCCGTGGTCTTGGTTTTTGGGAGATGGGGGGCTTTGGGCCCCGGGCCGTGGAGATGAAACTAATTCCTCGTAGTATCACGTCTCTTCCTGGAAGGTTTGCGGGGCAGTAATCTGATCATATGTGTGCTTGTTCTTAGCTGGTAGAGGATCTCCGTCATGTACACATGTGAGAGGAGCAGTAAACACAGATTGTTCACCTAATTTAGGATTTGGTAGTTCTCTGTTGCTCCTAAACCTACAAAAAAGGTAAATGTTACTCCCCCTTTTATGAAAACAGTTCCAGGTGATTTGTTGGGTGTATTTTACTCTCTACGACTGCTGAGGTGCCGTACGTGTGCGTGTGTGTGGTGGGTTTCTTCATTGCATTGTTTTGTATGTAAGGATGTGCGTTGTTGAGAAAGGATTTCTTTAAATCACAACCCTCAAGGCGCTGGCTTCCTTCTGCAACTGCAGCCGCGGCTTTTCTTCAGTCGCGTCGACGCGCTCGTTTTAATGCATGGTTTAAAAGTCTTGCGTGGGTTCTGGAGCGATTCACCGCCAGAACAACGGGCGCCAATGACGGCTCGTAGAAGCGCTCATATTTACAAATTCCTTTCCAACCAAAGCTCTTCAATCTGATTCATTCGCTCTTCAAAACTCTTCCTTTTAATAATGGCGGTATTGTGCTATGAAGCCGGAAACGTGAGACTCCGTAAAGGACGCCGTCAGCGGGACCAATCGCGGCCTTGCGGTTTGCGTGAGGCTTGCGTAGCTTTTGAGGCTCCTGCGTGTGCGTGGGGGGGGGGGGGGGGGGTCCCGTCTATTGCCGGACATCGAGGGAAACAGTGTGTGACCGCTCATCACTCAGTTGGGTGAAAACACGAAAGGCTCCTCTCGAGGGTAGTCGGGAACGCGACGTTGTCCGTGCCTCACTTCCCTCCTTCACTGCAGCATGAAGCCCCCCCTCCTCTCCCCCTTGCATCAATCAAAGGAGTGAGGCTGTGGCGGCCCGCCCTCCCCTCGGTGGGGGCAGTCTGTAGCCCAGTGGCCTCCCCGGCAGCAGCAGTAACATTCGTCTCTACGGAAACCACGTCCTCTGCCCCCCTCCTCCTCTGCCAGCGCCTGGTCCCCCACCTTTCTAGGGGGGGTTAGGGTGGCGTGACGTTGGGGGCCATTGAGCCGGGCGTCTTCGTGGCTGCAGGCCTGGGCGCTGCTGCTATATGGGCAGGAAGTAGACGGCAAAAGACTCTCTTGGCAGGCTGTCGGACTGGAGGTCATGCAGGTGGGGGTGCACGTGTAGCAGTGGCTGGTGATGGAACGGAAGGTGGGGGGCTTTGTTTGACAACAGGATCCATCCTGTACGGGGAGGAATAGAGAGAAGATTTGTTTGATGAGTCTTTTTTAGACAGCAATTTTCTGGGATTACCGTTGAACTAGAAATGTCTGATATCATTAAAACACGCTGATCAAACTTAAACACAAACTTTTTGTTTGAAACTAAAGGAACGGAATCTCTACTAACTCAACATTTAACACCAGCCAGGTTACAAACTAGTTTACTTTGAATAAGCTTATTGTTTTTTACAGTTCATTTCAGTTAAGAAACAACTTTCGTTGACATTTATTTTGATCGTTTTGTTAACTGTCTTGTTGCTTTTCTTCTGCCTCATTACAATTGGTGCAGTTCTGCAAACTGTGGTTTGACCTCACAGAGGAGGTGTTGGCACCGAGGCTTTATATAACTCCCTTGACTTAATTGCCTCATCCCTTTGGGAACACCAGGACCAAGCGCAGCAGAACGTGACCGTGAAGAGGAGGAGGAGGAGGAAGAGGAGAGGGAGAGTAATGATGAGCTGCTGGATCTAATGACGGAGGACATTAGGGTGAAGCAGAGGCGACGAGAGGAGAGAACAAGCTCTTTTTTCTACTGAAGAAATAGAGATGTGTGGGTATATTTAAACAATAACATAGTACTATACTACTAGTATTAGTACATATGTGTGTGTGTGTGTGTGTATATAGACGGTGGCGTAATTTTTCACTCGCATTAGACATTTCTACTTTCATTCGTGGTATAACCACAGATTCAAATGTATTTCTTTGTGATTTTCTGTCACGGACCAACACAAAATGGTCCATCGGTTTACACGGATCTCAAAATTATTTCCAAATAAAAATCTGAAAGTGTTGCAAAGTGCATTTGCATTCACCCCCTAACAAAGATCTGGTGTCACCAATTGCCCCCTTTGCAGGTGATTGGACAGAGGAGGAACCGATCAGGGCAGACAATCGCTCACAGGGAAAAACACACCAGGGCAGGAGGTGAAGGTAACCCAGGCACACGAGAACCCACACCGTGACACACACTTTGATACCGATAGGCATTTCTTCCAACAAAATATAACCACATTTTCATTTGTTATACTATTTTGTTTACACGCTTTTGAGTCCAGCCAGAAAAATGTTGGAAAAAAAAAACAAAGAGTCTTTCCCTGTCGTCTAATTTGGTTGAGATCAAAAGTGAAAAGTCCTCCAAGTCGCTTGGACGCTTGGTCCTTGGGATCAGCATGCAATGCCTCAGTACTGGCTGGGTATTTAGTCTCTGCCCGCCTGGCTGTCCTCATTTTGTGCACAGAGTCGTGCAGCACTTTCAGACAGCCTGGAACAGGAGCAGTGACCTAGTGTTTCAAGAACCAACATCAGATGGGGGCCCGAGGGTGAAGCAGCAGGGACCCGACGCTGCAATGCAAGCTGCATGCCGTTTTTCTTGCTTTACAAAACTGAATAACGCTGTCATAGAACATGCAAACTATAGGAGACACCCACTGGGAATGAACCTGTTCAGGGGGCAAGTGGACCCTCTTTCCCAGCAATACCTAGTCAGGACAACACCCCTGTTGGTGATGGAGGTGCACACCATCGTGCACACCTGGAACATCCTGGATGCATCTGATGTGGCAGCGGTGTCAATGAGGTCTCCCCTCGTTTGCAGCCCCGAGTGAATGACGGTGGTGGCAGACTCAGCCCCTCGGTCACGCAGCAGCCTGAGTCAATGTGAGGCAGCACTACGGGGGGAACAGATGCTCCATCACCCCACAGGCCATTGCTTCAGGTCCCGGCCCCTCAACAACTGTTAGTAAGGATCCTGGTGACCTTGTTGCCGACGAAGTCACACAGAGTCCATGTGATGTGTTGTGACAACCGTGAGCTTACCAACTGGTCTTTTTTCTTTTCTTCCTCTGATACATCACCTATAGCAGTACAGATACATCTACATATGTCCTTTATCACTAAAGTGTACAGGACATGATATGTATACACCGTACATCAAAATATATTACACAATCATATGATGTTTTACTTTTTGGGTTGATGCACCCAAAGGTGGAGGTGAGGCTCCATGAGGGGGAAGGTATCCCGGCCTTACAGGGACTACTGGGCATGTTGATGGGGGGCCCCTTGCAGACCACTGTGAGGCCAGAGTTTCACCAGTAGTATCAAGATAGGAATGCATTTTCCTGGAGTGAGTCATATACAATGTACCTTGTCTGTTTTACATTTTCTGCACAATTATATTGCCAATTTGTTTGTGTCAATTCGATGCCATGCATAGTAATGACACTTGATTGAGCACATATTGTTTACTTGTTGTTTGTCCGTTCCCCCGGGGGCTGGTGTATTACAGAAGGCCAAACCCTAGAGCCGGCTACCGCCCTCAGCCAATAAGCACGGGGAGATTAAAAACCCCTCTACCTGTGGTTTATCTAGTTAACGTATAAAATATTTTAGATAGAATCACTTTTCCTGAAAAGACATCAAGCAAACGCATGGTAACAGGAAGAGCCCCATTTCCACGAAGCCCCATGCCCCTATTTAAGGCAGTGGTTCTCAAACTGTGGGGCGCAACCCTCTGGTGGGGCGCGGAGGTATTACAGGTGGGGGGCGAGGGGCTAGGGGAAATGTAGATTTTTTGATTTATTTTAGGCTGGATAGCAAACCTCTGTAGAGCTTCACCTCCTCCATAACCTCATCTGTATGGATGACAATGACCTCTGGTCTTACTTCAACGGCCATGTCCCCTCAAGCAAATAGGGCAGAAACGTCTGCGTTTGAGTCCTGCCTTCCACCCATCCTGACAGAATGACGCGACCACTATCTATCTTGATGTGAGGAGCCCGTTCTGGCAGCGCAAAACAAACTTTGTATTTGGTCCCAGGGGCTATCAGCTCGCCTGCCTCGAGCTCCGGGACCTCCTAAATCCAAGGAGGAGTCCTGGCAAGCGGAAGAAGCGATCTCCCGTTCCCGCTGGGCCGCCGCAGCGATCTCCTGTTGCCGTTCCCTGACTCGCTCCTCCGACCCCGCCAGTACCGGCCCCGAGACTCCAGGCCCCGAACCCGCCAGTACCGGCCCCGAGACTCCAGGCCCCGAACCCGCCAGTACCGGGCCCCGAGACTCCAGGCCCTGACCCCGACTCGGCCAGTACCGGCTCCGAGACTCATGACCCCGACGCCTCCAGTCCCCGATTCGGCCCTTGAGGATGGGGTTATGGGGGGGGCTGAGCCGGCGACTCCGGAGGTGTTCCGTGTCCCCCAGCCGCCGCAGACTCCGGAGACGTTCCATGTCCCCAGCCCTCGACTCCGGAGACGTTCCATGTCCCCAGCCCTGGACTCCGGAGACGTTCCATGTCCCCAGCCCTGGACTCCGGAGACGTTCCGTGCCCTGCAGTCGGCGCTCCGGAGCCGGCCAAATGACCGTCCACCGGGCCGACCCCCGGAGGCTCCCCGGCCGTTTGCCTGTCCGCCGGGGCCGACCCCCAGAGTTTCCCGGGCGGTCCTACCAACGTCTCTGGTTTCCCTCCCTCCCGCCCCTTGTCTGCTCTCTGCTAGTTTAGGGCCGTCTGGGATTCGGCCCTTGAGGGGGGGGGAGGTACTGTCACGGTGTAGTTTTATTTCCAGTCTTATTTTGTAGTTTTCTGCTCCGTGTCTCCCTGGGTAACTTCACTTCCTGCCCCAAGAACTGCCTCATGCTCTCTCCTGGAAGTCAGATACATACTCTGTGTACGCCACACCTTCTCTCCATGCTGAAGCTCTCTGCTTTGTGGTTATAAAGTTCCATGCGGTCACAAAAGGTAATTCATACATGTAGGTTTAACAAATAAACTGCTACTTTGGGGACGAACATACAAATAATTGATAAACTAATGTCAGGCAGGTATTAAATCATTTGAATGACAAACCCGATATCTTATGCTCTGAACAAACACGGGAAGTCCGCACTGAGATTTTGTTGAGGCTGGATGAAACCCAGTCAGACTAGATTGAGCAAAGACAATACAGCTAGTTTGGCCCTTATCTTACTCCATTATCATCCCAGCATCAAACCACTCTCCGTACATCGTCTGCTTCCTGGCCGCACCAACCCGACCACCAACAGCACTTCATTCTACCGGGGAATAAATTGCTCTCCACACGAGATGTTTCTTTGAAAGGTTATCGATAGTCAAGCAATTGGGTGCAATTCTGTAGCCGCTATAGAACCTAACGTAGCATTTCAGCACAGATGTATAGCAGATGATCAGATTAAACAAATACCACCAGTGGTTAGGGAGTAACTGGGGCACTAAATACTTAACAGTAGTTACTGTATTCTATCCATCCATAATATTGGCAATCTTACACATTGTAAACATGTACATTTACACATGTAAATATCTGTTACTGTGTCCAGAGAACAAAGAAACAACAATTGACTGATTACAGCACTTTAGGCTCTAATGGGACATAATTACCCAGCGTTGGTCTCACATCAGAAGAACGATTGATAAAACACCAGCAGTGATGAACACTTATAGGTTTTACTTCAGAAGCAGAGGAGCGTCGTGCGTCCCAGGAGGAGTCAATAGAGGTCGTTCTTCGTCTCGGCGATGCTGGGCCCTCTTGTCATTTCGGGGGGGGGTTTCCATGACAGACGATGGCTCACTGTGACTGGCCGTTAGCTCACCACTGGATGCCGAGTCATTTCCTGTTTTTCCTCTATGTCATATAAGCCTCAGGCGCGTCCAGGAATGCTCCGTGTCTTTAATCTTGACCTTGTAGTTTATTACCTAATCGTCGAAGGACGCCGCGATGGCCCATCCGTCATGCCTTTCACTCCGTTACACACTCGTTTCCAGGCGGCAAATGTTCAGGCCAACGCTTTTTCATTTCAGAAGATCGGCCGTTAGGCAGACATCCCTCCAACATCGGTTCCTCTGTATCCCATGCTGTTTATTTGGTTCTGTCCTGATTTCACTGATTCCCTTTAAGCATCCGCCTTGTTGACAATAATCCCAACACTCCTCAGGAGGAGACATCTAGCCACATGTAGGCAGGGTTCACAGTTATACATCATATAGGAACAAACAGACCAGCAGAAGGAAATGTATAATTTGCTAATTTGCTAACATTATAGGTACGGATAATACAGTTCTTGGTCGCTATGACGATGGTGTACAGAATGTGCAAAGAGTGTGTTACAGTGTTACAGTGATGATGCATTGAGATCTACATTGATTCCTATTTACTTCACTGCAGATTTTTGTTGTAAAATGCTTTCCAGGCTTGTTTAAGTTAGCAAACAATCAGTTTAGTTCCACGGTGATGTGCTCTGCTTCAAAGTTTGAACGAATTTTCCTTTCTTCGGCGATTCTGTTAAGAGAAGAGAACAGTCCATAATAGTACTGTGCTACATTCCCCTTGGCAGGCAGAGAGCGAGTCGGAGCGGGATGATAAATCATTGCACATAAAGGAACACACACAGGACAGCACAGCACGGCAGAGAGAGAGAGAGGGAGAGACGGGGGGGGGGGGAGAGCGGGAGCACATGCAGTCGGGCTACAGCATCTCTGTGACTAACCACGGACTCCCTGTGCTGCAGCAAAATTGATGATTCGTCACTCTAGAGGTAAGAATTAAAGAAAAATGCAATGACACTTTTTGTCTCTTTCTGTTCTGTCCACCCTGCACCGGAGGAAAGAGAGTGAGAGCAATTCAGAGCTCGATACCTGAGACTGAAGGACAATTCCAAGGGTTTTGCCGTCCTGTTCTTGTGTGCGTGTGAGTGTGAGAATCTATTTTCTATTGGCGTGTTCGGAGAACAGCGAAATGAACGATCCCAGTTTCCCTGCTGTGAGAAAGAGGCTGAACGTCGGCGTGAAGCCGCCTGCGTGACAATAACTGCTTCGGCGAGCTGTGTCATTGTATCTTGACAGTGAATTCTAATGCCGCAGTCCAGCCCCCTCCTCCTCCGACCCACGCGCTATGTAGCCCCCCGCTCTGTAGCCCCCCCGCTCTGTCCCGCTCGCTTCACTCTGCAAGCCGGGGTAACCGGCTGGCAAACATTCTGTGCCCTAAACAGATAAAACGTTGGGTTTCGTACCAAATGTCACAGTAAATTAAGCGAGAAAAGGTCTAAGGGGTCCTGGGTCCATTCTGCAAACGAGCCCCCCCATTTATGTTCAGCCGCCGCCTACATGGTCGATACGCAACATAAAAGTTATAAAGAACATTCCCACTTTGGGGCCCAAATTTTTGAAACTGGTTTGCAGTGAAGGAAAATATATTTATTATTTCAGCTTAAAAAAATGACCTGAAAAAAATGACCGAGGTTGAATCAAGGCCAAAACATCACAAAACTGACACAATGACACACGTCTGGCGGTCTGGGACGGTTCATTGCTGCTGTCAAACCGCTGACTGCAGGAAACACAAGCTTTTAAAAAAAATACAATTTAAAACCAACGGACCAATCAGCTCAAACCCACAACTGCAGCCAGTCAGAAGGACAGGCGCCCTGACAGCACTGTGCATTGTTTTATTGACCGATGTAGCCAAGGTGTGGAGAGTTTTTGCAGTGATGTTTCCTGCCCATTTCATGACTGGCTGGTGTATTAGTCCTGGATGGAGCTGCAGTCCTGCAGTCCTGCAGTCCTGCCTGTCCCCTGTAGGCTGGTCCTTCTCCACACAGCACAGCATGCAGGGATTCTGTTTCTGCATTAGCAGCTGCTGAGACACGGCGAGCAGAGAAGTCTTTGCTCAGCATTTTCCCTAAATGCTGTCTGAGTTGGGAGTCCACTCTGGGTGCTGGGAGACGGTGGATCCCAGGACGTGGGAGGCTTCACTGGCCGACGCTGTTGGGATGGCGATGCGGTGGTCCAGGGGAGCTGCTCCTCAAGTGCCCTCCCATCTCTACAGTCTTAAAAGTGCTCCAGGGTGTTCTGACTACACCAGAGGGCCAGCTGTTCAACCTCCTGCCTGCATGCAAACTTGTTTCCGTCCCACATTAGGCAGATTAGCGTAGCGTGTGAGCAAATTTAAGGATTTTAACCGACAGGTCTCCTGAGGTGCAGTCATCGGCGTACGGGGAAAAGAGCAGTGGGGAAAACTCTCCGGGGGAATGTCGATGCAGATGGTCCGGGTGTTGGAGAATTTGATGATGCAATACAAATATACCAAAGATATATCACATTGAATCATGCTCTCGTAACCAATTAACTGTGCAGTGAGAGAGAGAGCGGAGACACTGCAACTCCAACAGCAGAAAAATGGCCCCTAAAAACACACAACGAAGAGCGTGTTACATTTCTTATTATAACAGACGTATAGGACCATGAGGACAATGGCATGTGACATCTATACATCAAATAGCCAGATGCATTTATCTGTTACGCAACCTCAACAGAAGTTACACACACTGCACAGCAATTTGTTTCCAGAGAATTGATTTAATTTAGAATATGCTGAGAAATGGCCAAAAAAAAGTAGTCAAAGGTGAGTTTGCCATTATTGTGTCAGAAATAGATCAAATCCTGTGACTATTAGTATTTCTGTACAACAGTGGCCTCTGGTGGGGCTTCTAACGTAAATGGTTAATGGACCTTGTCCACAGAGAACGCTGCAGCCACGGCTCTCTGCATGGTTTGAAAACCTTGTTTCCTGATTCTTTCATTTACTCTACTGTTACTTACTGTTTTATCAAATAAAAAATACTTTTGTATATTTTTTAGTGTTATGCAAATGTTTAGAAAAAAACAGCTCTGGCGTTATGACTGGACCAGTTAATGAAATCAACCTTCTTCTTTCTTTTTACTGCTCCGATACTAATTAGCTCCTACAGTATGCAGCGTACCACAAAATCATATGATACAGTCAGGAACCTTTAGGTGCGTAATTTAGGATATTTCGATTCTAATATCTAATTAATTTGGAAATGGTAACAACCAATAGAGCAGCTGCAGCCGACCAACGGTGTTACCTCACGAGTCTCCTAAACTGTGACCTGGGCCTGGCCACCACTTAACTATATACTACTATACTATAATACGAAAAAAATTATATTGTTTGACAACATTCAAACGTAGCAAAGTGGGAGCCGGGCAGCTTTGCCCTGCTAATCACGAATCACAATCAGAATGAGCTTTATTAGCCATGAATGCTAATGCATACCCTTTCTCTCCCTTTGAACAAATAGACAGGAAAAATATAAAAACGGACAAGGCAAAGTAAGTAAAAACAGGTGAGGGAATAGAACATAGATATATCCAACTATATATATATATATATATATATATATATATATATATATATAAATAACAACAGTCAATTAAGGTTGGCGGGAGAAACTTGGCGTACCGTGCTCAGAGGGGAGGAGGTTGGGTCCGGGGCGTGAAGGTTCGGCAGTGATCTTTCCCACCTGTTTCCTGACTCTGGAGGTGTACAGGTCCAGGATGGAGGGCAGGCTGGAGCCGATGATCCTCTCTGCTGACCTGACAAGTTGTAGTCGGTTGCTGTTTAGCGTGATGGAAGAACAGAGAACAGACTGGATGATGGCGGAGTAGAACAGCACCCTGAGGGAGGTTCAACTTCCTCAGCTGGCACAGGAAGTCGAACCTCCGCCGGGCCTTCTTCCTGATGGTGTCAATGTTGGCGGCCCGCTTTCGGGTCCCGGGAGACTGTGGATCCCAGAAACCTGAAGGTCTCCACAGCAGACACAGTGTTGTAGCGTATGGCGAGTGGGGCAGCTTTGAGCTTAGAGAGAGAAGAGCAGTGGGGAGAGCACAGATCCCTGGGGGACGCCGGTGCTGATTGTCAGGGTGATGGAGGTGATTTTCCACAGCCTCGCCTGCTGTGTCCTGTCTGTCAGGAAGTTAGTGATGTACTGACAGGTGAGGGGGAGGGTATTACTCTTGGTAATACCAAGAGAGCAATAATACTAATCCTCATCTTAAGAGTCGACTGTTTGCTTTATTCGGTTTTAGGTACCATGGCTGCTGGCTTCAGGCCGATGATCTTTCTACTGTTGCTGCTGTGTTGCTGGAAAGAGACCATCGGCAAAGAGGGAAAATCTAAGGGAAAGAAAGGGAAGCAAGTCGTCTGTCCATCGTAAGTAAATCTACTGTATTTTAGAATTTTGCCCTCTTTAACAAACTAGCGATTACCAGCAACATCATCCTGGGGGGAATCGAAATGTGGCTGAAGGAAGGGAACAGGAAAGCACGCGGTGTGACACATTTCTATCGTATCGTAAAACAAGGATTACAAACGGATTCACAAAGCCATTGAAACAACATAGAAACACAAGCGGGGATTACGGAAGAACTGAAGGAAGCGGCTTAATCTCCAAAATAGGTAAGTAGTAGAAAGCGGTTTACCCCTCTTGGTCAAGGTTTCAGGTACTCAAACCTTTTCTGCCAGTTTTAGCGTGAACGGTCCAAAGGTTGCTGACTTTGTTTATCCGCAGATTCTAAATTCGTAATGTTTGCAACCTTTTGCAAGATTATTCTAATAATGACCAACATTGACTTCTGTGGCAATCAGACCAAACCTTTAGGAGGAGATGTAAGAAATCTCTATTTTGAAATGATGCCTCCATTTAGTGTCTACAACCAATGGATAATGGGTTTAGGGGTCTCTACATTTCCACCTCTGGGCGACTGTGGGTGAGTGGGGAGCACAGTCGTCCTCCGATCAGAGGGTTGTCGGTTCAATCCCAGGCCAATGTGGTTGTGTCCTTGGGCAAGACACTTAACCCAACGTTGCTCCTGTAGCTGCGACTACAGTGTGTGAATGTTAGTGACTGATGGGCAGGTGTCACTGTGTGTGGTTCTCCTGTCATCAGTGTATGAATCGGTGTGAATGGGTGAATGATGTCATGTAGTGTTAAAGCGCTTTGAGTGGTAAGAAGACTAGAAAAGCGCTATACAAGTACAGTCCATTTACCATTACTCTTACATATGCCTGTCACATTTTAAACAGCACGTTCAAAAGAAATATGATTGGAAAAGTTTGCCAAGTTTGTGAGTTTTAGAGCACTCTAGTACTTGACAATATCATATTTAATTAAGAAAAATTCTTTGTATACTTGCTGCAAGCAGAAAGAATCGAATCGAATTGAACAGGTTAAGAAACTTAAACAGGTCCCAAAATAACGTCCTACATACACGTCTATGATTGCCTACAACTTCATACACGTCAGTTTAAGGAACAAGTTTTGTTAAGGGCATTCATGCTTGTATTTAATCCTATTTATATGCTATGTACTATTTGATGTCTTTTGAGCAACGCTTTTCTTCTTTTACACTGTTTACAAATTCCCACTCTTGACAGGATTTAGATACAAACTTACAAGTGATGCACTTTGCTCTTAGCTGTGAATCAACTACTCTTCCATTTCTCAGTTTCCCATTTTGTTGTGCTTTTAATACCTTTTAATATTCATTTTCTTCATCCTCTTCTTCTGTACAGATTTTCTACAGACTAATCCTTTCGGAGTAGAACAGCAACAGAAACAATGTTTCCATTTGGATGGTAATTATTTTCATTCCAATTGAACAGCCAGCTGTCCGCAGAAGACTTGGCCCAGGTCCCTCCTAACTCCACCTCCAACATCTTGAACCGCCTGATGGTCAGTTATGACGCAAGAATAAGGCCTAACTTTCAAGGTAATGCCACACACTACAACACACTAACTATTGCCATGAGAACATATATATTTATTAGGACTCGGCAGGTTAACGCCGATTATTGCATTAGCGTTTCAACAATTATTCATTTATTATTATTATTATTATTTGTTTTTACTTGATTTTACTTTGGAGAATCAGACAAAGAAGAGATTCAAATTGAAAATGTCCACATTACGGTTCCCCGCCGGTCGCTTCATTGGAGCGCAGCAGCAGTCTTAGGCCCCAAATGCTCTCATTGGTTGATCTCATTGGTTGAGGCGCATGAGGCGCGTCATCTGCCTGACATGTGTATACATATATATATATATATATATATATGGAAGAGCTTGTCTTTGTGTGTTTCAGGCATCCCGGTGGAATCCCGAGTGAACATCTTCATTAACAGCTTCGGGTCCATCCAGGAAACCACCATGGTGAGACTAGAAATGATAAACAGGCTTTTCTTCACTCTACGGTGTGAGAACGTAGTCCTATTATCACTAGTGACGGGCAGATCTTAGTAAAAGTGGTAGATGTACAGGTGGCAGTGGGAGTGGCGGACAGGAGGGGCGATGGTGACATTGATCCGTCTCTCCACAGGACTACAGAGTGAACATATTTCTCCGTCAGAGATGGAACGACCCTCGCCTCCGACTTCCGACTGATTTTAAGAGCGACTCCCTCACTATTGACCCCAACATGTTCCAGTGTTTGTGGAAACCAGACCTTTTTTTTGCCAATGAGAAAAACGCAAATTTCCACGATGTGACGCAGGACAACATACTGCTGTTCATCTTCAGAAACGGAGACATCCTGATCAGCATGAGGTACTCACACAAATCAGTCCCCAGGACTCACTGTGCAGCGCTTTCTGATTCAGCATACTTGATACATAACCGTTATAAAAGTACTAAAAGGGACTAAACTAACCAAGCAGCAGGGGTCGTTGTGCCGAGTTCGCCAGTGTCCTTTTAACCACTGATGTAACTATTTCTGTCTGTCGTTGCTGGAACAAATGTTCAGCACGTTGATGCATGAGGGCAGGTTGGAGCAGCGGGACACCTTCGCTGTAGTCCAGAGGTTCGGAGAACAAGGCCAGAACAAGAGGCGTCTCAGCTTTGCTGGATGTCCTCTCAGCAGGGGAAGAGCTGTCCTCTTGCATTGGGCCCCCCCTGTGGAGAGAACCGCCCGCTCCCTTAGCCTGCAGGTCGGGGAGGGAAGGGGGTGGAGCGGCGTGTGATTCTGACTTACCTTCTTATCTGCTGGGTGGTGGTGCAGCTTTGGGGTGGCGGTGTCTTAACGACAATCGTATTTCTTCGTTCAACCTTTTACAGAATTCAAACTAGTGGATTAGGGTCAGGTGGTACGGCTTTTAGGAGCCCTTTGGGGAAAAGGGTCTTGACACATTAAAACGGACCGGAGAAGCCAAAGAATTGCATCGACGATTAAAAGACGACCCAGTAGAATTCGGAACGATAAATGCGTATGTGAAAATCACAATAATTAAAATAGCGTATCTGAAGATCTACAGCTTATTAGCTGTTTTCAACATACGTCCAGCAGCCATCGCGTGTGACTGACAGCCTCTTTGAATCACATCAGGGGGGTTTTGTTATTTTGTCCTATGTCGATATTGACTCCCAGTTGTTGCTTTTTGTTTCTGCTGTGAGTCCGTCCGCCACAGTTTCCGCAATTGGGTTTGAAGCTCAGAATCAAAGTTTGAGGTTAAAGATTTCGTTTCACTTAATACCGTCTTTCATCTGGCTGCAACATCCTTCAGGCTTTGAAATCATCTCCCGGCCAAAGAGCCGCTTTCTACATATCAATGTTAGTCTGTCGGCAGCAGTTACAACAGCAGTTGGAAGAATTAGCATGCAATTTGCCCCACACGCCCTTTTAGTCATGACGGCTGTGTGTGTGTGTTTCTGTGTGCAGGCTCTCGGTGACTCTGTCGTGTCCGTTGGATCTGCAGCTCTTCCCAATGGACACGCAGCGCTGCAAGATGCAGCTGGAGAGCTGTGAGTTCGCGCACGCAGTGCTTGACATTTAAGTAGAGAGGCGGCTTTCAACAGGTGTGGGACTGTAACTAAGAGTCGGGACGAGGCTTCATCTCCCACAGAGAAACCAGTGGCTGTAGTGACATTATAGGATTTTACAGTGGTCGCTCATCACTTTCCACCACGTCAGCTTAAACGTGGCAGTAACACGACAGTATGTGTCACAGCGGCCTCTTCTCTAGTGCGCCAGTTACACATTAAACACTAAAATGCTCTTGACGTCATGCTCTTAATGCAACAGGAAACTGGCTTTTGGGAATTTAGGTGAATTTATTGTGTGTTTTTATCCATTTCTAGGCACCGAACTTCTCCTCACTTCTAAACAACATTTTTGATGAAAAGTTATTAAACGTTAGAGGATCCGCAGAACGTGAAAAGCACCACAATGAAGTACTTTACTTGCCTGCTTGTTAATAGTTCTACTCTGCTATATCTCAGAGGGAACCAATTACATACAAATGATAAAGTAATATTATAAAAAACAGTCATTTCATTCAGCTGGACTTTCACCAGACATATTAAGCCAGAGATATTAATGCATTACACTATAATATGGCAATATACAACATGCCATGTTTGGCTAGCTGTCACCTTCATGTATTAAATGTTGTAGTCAACAGATGTATTGTCTAGAAAAGTACTTGTACAACTAATGCAATAATAGGCGTTAACCTGCCGAGTCCTAATAAATATATATGTTCTCAAGACTTAAAAAAAATACTGAAAAATATATTATAATTCTGACAAGTACAAGTACAAGATTAATTAATTAGTTAATGACTTGACACTTGTCACACATGACACAATGTGACACATTAATGTGTGTCACACATTAATCAAGACAAGTACAAGAAAAAGTTATTAAAAGTTCCCATTTTTATAGAAATGCATCGCCACGAAAACTTGCTTTTCCACCACAACGCGTAGAGGTGTTTCTCTGTCCGGGCTGCTGGAGACGTTCACCGGCTGTTTTTAAACCGTAACCGTGGGCGACAGGTCAGAGTCACGCGTGTGCTTTTTGCACTTTGCTGACCTCCTTCTGGCAGATCAATGGAGATGGTGAACCTCAAGACCTTGATTGCTCTTCATGGTGAAAATGATGAATTCTCAATTAAATGCACAGCCCGGGCGGGTTAAAGGGAAACGCAACTCGGTCAGATCTTCTCCACATTTCCCTCCTATGATGAGAACACATCTGCAGCCCAATCGCCTCGTATACTTAGAAGGTCGATCAGATCCATGTTAAATTCGATAATTCGCCCAAACGTGACCTCCGTGTGCAAACACATTGTTAACAAAGAAAAGCAAACATGATGTCAAATATGGTTATTGTGCTCGCAGTCGGCTCAATAACCCATTTGGACAAAGCAGTCACGTATCTCAGCTAATGTGTGTGAACTAATGCAACGAGGACTGCTGATTTTCCTTCTGTGGTTTCAGTCGGCTACACCACCAGTGACCTGGTGTTCATGTGGCAGTCCGACCCGGTTCAGATGGATGAAATCGCCCTCCCTCAGTTCGACCTTAAAAAAGAGGACATCATATATGGAAACTGCACAAAATACTACCAAGGAACAGGTCAGTGCGATCACCCTGCGTCGGTGTAACGTGTTCTTTGTTCAGTCACAATATCAAGTTACTCATTTTACACAATCTAGTTTCTTTTTCTTATGTTTGGTGATATCGAATGAATTGTGATCCGTGAGAAAATAAAAACACCAGCGTGAAAGACGCTGTAAATGCTTTGCTCCCCCCGTGTGCTTCCAGGTTACTACACCTGCGTGGAAGTGATTTTTACGCTGCGTCGGCAGGTTGGTTTCTATTTAATGGGAGTTTATGCGCCGACTCTGCTGATCGTCGTTTTGTCGTGGCTGTCGTTCTGGATCAACCCCGATGCCTCAGCTGCAAGGGTGCCATTGGGTGAGTACCGCAGGTGTCCAGTCTTCAGTCATGATGGCCAGGTGATGTGGTCTGTCAGCTTTAGCTCCTTTTTACCTGCTGAACTTTTTGAATTACAAAACGCATACTGACCCGCTATTTTCTGTATCATTCATATCACAGTTTGATTCATTTATTCGTCTAATTGGTTAAAGTAGAAACAAAATAGATCGAGAGTGAATGTTGGCAACCACTGAGATGGAGAAAGGGAATTCTTGGACATTCTTCTCGTGCGTGAGGTGGACCCTGAACAGTATCAGGGCTCATCGGCTCATCTCAGACTGCTGCCTCCAAAAGGATCACAAAAATCAAAATTTCCATACGTGACACGATTGAATAATTTATTTAATGTTGTTATGGTGATCTTGCCCTCCATCATGATCTGGACTGAAACTGAGGATATGCAGTGTATTACTTTTGCGAGAGCGGTCATTGGCTTTTTTCCCCACCATGTTTATTTTTTACATTCCCCTCCTCATTAAACTGAGCATCAGATATGAAAACTGAAACTTGTATTACCGTGATCTTATAGAGATCTCAATGTTCAATTAATAACAGCCCCTAATAACATGTGATTTTCTTTTGTTGCCATTTAATTTGTTAGCGATTTTCTGAATTCTTCTCTTATCAGGAATCCCATTCAGATCGATTCATCTAACCAACTTTCCTTTATCCCAGAAATCGTGATGATGTTGATGATGAACTACATGTTGACATCATCAAACTCAACGCGTCATTGCTACAAACCAACCGCCTCTACAACCATGTGCCGGCATTGATGTCAACGTCTGTGTGTTTTAGGTATTTTATCGGTGCTCTCTCTGTCCAGTGAGAGTATGCTATTGGCGTCGGAGCTGCCGAAGGTTTCCTACGTAAAAGCCATCGACATCTGGCTCATTGCCTGTCTACTCTTTGGCTTTTCATCACTGGTGGAGTACGCTGTGGTGCAGGTCAGTGTGTACACTCAAACGCGTAAATGCGCATGCATACGGTACGTCGGCAGATTCATCACTGGGTCAAATGATCTGGGGATTATGGAGGAGAATGAAGCGAGAGGGAGATGACGCAGCAGTAGGAAGTCTAGACCGGGGGGCTGAATTACAGTCGAGCATTTGGACCGTGACCCATTTTCTGAGGCTCTGAGGTTATTTGCCGAATGCTTTGCCGGAGGCGTCCATGACCCGGTGAGGCCTGTTCCTTCAGTACTCCGTGACAAATGAAGCACATGACGGGTCTGGAGCTGATTCAAAAGGTTGGTTTGGTTTCTGGAAGCTGATCTTTGGAACATTCAGCATTGGAAGCCGTTATTAGGTTGAAGATACTAAACACACCAGGCGGACGGCGGACACATTAGGATCGGCAGAATCAACAGTTTGATACATTGTGAAAAACCTCCTCACCAACCCCAGAAAGCCCAGAGGACATCACAGGATTCACTCCTCGGTGAAGAAAGAAGCCTTCATAGCGTCTCTCAGAAATACCCACGCGTCATCGTCAAAGTCTACGATCAAGAGACGCCTTCGTGGGATGCAAAAGGTCACATGGTGCAAAGCACTGGGAACAAGGAAGGCCGCTTGTGAAAAGGCCTGATCCGTTTTTTCAAGCTTCTTTGGACAGATGAAACCAGGAGGAGAAGGAAAAGGAACGGCCCGTGAGCCTGAAGACACCACCTCGTCTGCCAAAGCGCCGCCGTGGCTGCTGGGTCGCTGTTCGTCGATGATGTCACAGCCGACAGAAGTAGCTGGAAGCTTTGTGCTGTGTTTAGGGATTCACTATCCGCTCCGATTCAGCCTAAGGATACTAACTCTATTGGACGGCGCTTCCCAGTGCGGATTGGATAATGACCCCAAAAATACAGCGTGAACATACAGAAAGCCGCTCAAGGCAAAGAAACGGAGAAGTCTTCAAGGGACGAGTCAGTCACCTGATCTCAACCCGATTCAACGTGCTTTTCACTTAAGATCAAACTACAAACAGACAACAGATGAGCAGCAGCTGAAGGAGGCTGCAGTCACAACATGCACCTTCAGAACTATACCGGTGTGTCAAATGATGTCTGACCCTCTAACAGTGGTGATGACTGTGTAACCGTAGAATGAAATTCCTAAACTGTTAATGTGTCCATCGAATCAAAGTGACAAGGGGACAATTTACTGTCAACAATGAGTAACGCGTAAACACAACGGAGTGGAAAAACCTCTCTGTGATGCTGAAGTTAATATCGAGTTTGGTGAATTTGATTTAAAAGCACGTTTGAATGATTTCATATTCGCACTGTTACAATGATTAAAAATCATTACTTACCTGCATACTCAGTGACTGGAGGGAATAAATGTTTGGTAAGAAGGCTGACGGTAAATATGGTAAATCTTATCTTTTAAGATGATGTAGTCTATTGCAGAGTTACAACCACTTCCTGTTCTAGAGAGTTCAATAAGGGACAAACAGCTGTTCCCTGTATTAGTAGTATTTTGCCACTAGCATCAGTAGAAACCAACACACCAGCTCACCTGAGGCGGGCAAAGGCCACTACCCCCCCACCCCCCAAACTGCCTGTGTTCCCCTTTCTCTCCTCTCCAGGTGATGCTCAACAGCCCCAAACGCATTGAGGAGGAGAAAGCCAAAATGGCGGAAAAAGAGAGACAGTTACAAGAGAAAGAAGGAAAGATGGCGGCGAACAAAGCCAATAACACAGTGAATGGGACAGGCGGAACCCCGATACACGTCAACACCCTGCAGGTAAACGCTGCACACTCACACAATGCATCGGTGTGGCTTAAAGGTCACCACGTGCCTCATGTGGCTTCACCATTTGTCGCATCGGAAAAGGGAACCCCCCCCAAAAAACACATTTAATGGGCGGCGGGAATCGATATAAATTTAAAACGAGCTCATTTGGATCCATGTGAAACTTGAGTGTGAGTCAAGACACAAATTCACTAAGGCAACATGAAATGAACTGTGTCTCTGTCCAGGTGGTAGAAACTCGCTGTAAGAAGGTTTGCACCTCCAAGTCGGACCTCCGCTCCAACGACTTCAGCATCGTGGGATCTTTACCGCGGGACTTTGAGCTTTCTAACTTTGACTGCTACGGTAAAGCAGTCGAGGTCTTGGGGGTTCTCAAGTCCCAGATCAAAGCCAACAAGAAACCAGCGCCGCCCAAACCCGTCATCCCTGCCGCCGCCAAGCGCGTCGACCTCTACGCGCGGGCCCTGTTCCCCTTCTCCTTCCTCTTCTTCAACGTGGTGTACTGGTCCGTGTATCTGTGAGCCGTGGAGAGCGACGTGAAAAGGAGGTGTCTCGTCGCCGGGCTGATGTCGATGCTACGCGGAGCCTGCAAAAAGCCACAGTAAATATTTATTTGATCGTGTTCTATTTGAGAGTTTGCAGAGCGCTGTGGTCCTTTGGAGTGACTGTGGAGTACTGAACCTCGGGGGAGTTCACCTGAACCCCCCCTTTAAACCCGGGCCCTGCATGTGTGTCTCTTAAACTAAACCCTGCTGTGGTGACACCGAGGACATTAGGCTGTACACTAGAAATACTGTCATGTTTTAAATGAGTAGAGCTCCAAAACAGCCAATACTAATTAAACACATGGAATAAATGTAAAAATATTCCAGGACTAAATGAAATGAAGTATGTTGTAAAACAGAATAAAGAAATGAAAAGAAATGACAAACATCTACATTTTTTATTTTCACAAAAGTCAAATGTACTTACGGGTGTGACGGTTCTGTAAATTGTAAGCAAGGTGTGGATACTATTTAACAAATAAACAGTAGAGGAATGATTGTGTACAGAATATACACAAACGTCTCAAAGCAAACGCTGCCTTGAGCTCTTTTAAGGTCCGGCTCGTTAGAGACTATTAACTAGGCTTTTACGTAGAAGGGGCAGCGCGATTGGCCTGTGGTGTCTGCGGCCTTCGTCCAATGGGAACTCGGTGCTGAGTTTGGGCCAGAAATCCTCAGTAAGTGTTGTTACCGTCTTGTGGGTGACTGGGGTCACGGCTGCAGGCCGAACCCTCCACATGGTGCAGGTCAAAGGGCTCAGATGTGGTGAAGCAATCCGAAACGTCACACAACACAACACCAAAGCCAATCGTGACTTCTCCCTAATCTCAGAATAGCCGATCGCACGCGTCTCCATTCGGATGGAGCCTGTCGGTCTCCATCTGCTGGATGGAGGGCGTAACTACACTACCTTTACACACACACACGCACACATGCACACAGTGACTTATACACACACGTATTGCATTGATGTATATGCAGAAACCTCAAGCTTGAAGAGCCAGAAGCGTTAGAGGCCTCCACAAAAGTCGAACAATGATTTTAATGTGGGATGTAATAAACCGCTAACGAGATCCGGGCATCGCCTATGATGCAACAGGGAGATCAGGAGAGCAGAGCGCGGTGGAGGAAGCGAGCATCAGCGCTCCAGAGGACGTGAAGGCCACGGGGGACAGGTTGTGACCTGGTGTGACCTGATGTGGTTTGACATTAGCTTACAAGAACAGTTTTCTTCTAATGAAAAACCGATCTGAAGACAAGGCTGCAGGTTCCACTGAGCGCCGCCAGTAGCCGGCGGGTCAACCAGGACGGCGGCGAGGAGCTGAGGGAAGGACCTGGTGCTGCTCTCAGGCATCCAGAGGGCCGCGTGGAGAAGAACGCAGCACGTTGACGTCAGGGCAGGAGGAGCACAACCTGGAGGTCTTTCCTTCGATACCTAAGAACCGTTTGTGGCTCAACAGCTCCGCCTGGTGCTGCTCACAGCAAACTGCATCGAGGAGACTAAATATATTCTGCGTTGTTGTTGTTTGTTATTGCCCCCAAAAATGCCCCAATAACGTCAATCCTAAACACACAATTCAGACATTACAGAAACGATTTCAACAGAGCACATTTTTCTGGTGAAATAGGGCATTGAATGAAAAAACAAAACAATATCATGGAGCTTTAGATTTTTATAAGACTTATAAAAAAAGAAAAAACATAATACAATAACCAAGGCATGTCGTACATTGTGTTTTTTCTTTGCTTCTCTGATGAGTATTTACAAACAGGCTTATTTACAGCTCAAACATGAAAAAAGGAAGGCTACATGAAGCCTAGCACAAACAACCAGCCATAATGATAATATATTTGTTATGTACAATGTAACTGGCAAGGCTAGAGCAAGAAACGACATAAAGACTCTGCAAAAAGGTTCAAATAACTTCAAGTATCTCTTGAGGTTTTCGTGGAGGCTCTATTCCGAAGGAGGCGATGCCGCAGAGAAACCCCCAAACGTGTAAGAGTAGTGAGGACATCGCAAAAGACGACAGAGACGGACGAGGCAACTGGACACCACTTCTCTGATTAATGCCTTTGAAACCACATGGGAAATCTCTCCTCGTCATATAAAGTAACATCCTGCTTTTTTTTACTGTTTTAAACGACAAATGTGCAACAAAGGAAACAATCGAAGGAATCAATAACACGCTGGTTCCTGCAGGAGGAAGGGGGGGGGGGGGGGGTCAGGGGGGTAGCGGTAGCTGTCGGAACAGTTGTCATGTTTCTTTGTTTTAGGTCATCTTAGGCATCCAAAAGGAACTTCACTACATTCTGCCAACACGTCGTGGCCTCTCTCATGAAACCGATGAAATCTCCATCGTAATATTGTTATCTACATTAAAAGTCCTCACTTAGTACCTCACACGTGAATATGATGGACCGCATAAAACAAAACAGCAGTGTGAAAAAAGAGGATCTAGCTTGCTTGAAATATCTGGTTGTTCTTCTAGGTTAGAAGTAGTTAGTTCTACTCTCATTATATAGCCACTAGTAGGAAATGTGTGTCCCGAGGACGGGCCATTTGTCCTATTTACGTCTCCAAGTGCATAAAACTCTAACACTACTTCACGACGCTCAACAACACTGTGGGGCTCCGTCTCCTCCCCCTCTACATTTTAGTTTAGTGTATTCGTTTTGGAAGGAGACGAGAAGAAAACAACTCCATTTACAACACAACAAAGGCGGAGGCCAGTTTCAGGGTCTCAAACGGCCCCCGTCACAGTGCGCTGCTTCTTGACCCCCGAACCAGGAACGCCGTTGAGACGCGATAGTGTCACTTTTTAAGACCTTTAAAGTAGAGCAGACGTCTGTTCCATCGCCTGTCAGGGTTAGAAGAGTGAAATGTGGGACCGTCATTGTGCGTTTCCTGGGAAGCCGGGTAGCATTTGAGGATCGCCGCCCCCCCTCCCCGCCAGACCCCCCCCTCCAACCCCTTCAGCAGACAGTGAGCAGCTGGGGCTCACTTTCTCGCCGCTGGTTCTTTTTCAACAGCTGGATGCGATTGTGGCAGTAGAACTTGATGGCCCGCCAGTCGCGGTGGTTGCTGACCAGCAGGGGGCACTGCTGCAGGCAGCGCTCGCAGTCGGCCTTGGCGGGGACGCGGAGCTCGGTGATGTTCTGGGTCAGGTGCTCCTCAACCGCCGCGCGCTCCGCCTCTGACCAGGGCCGCTTCAGGACGCCGCGCTTCCCTGCAGACAGGAGGGGAGAGTAGGTGATGGTGACGTGTTTTGTTAGAAGCTCGGATGGACTCCGCCCCCACCCTACCCCCCCGACACTGGCAACACAATAAAAGAGAATCTCACCTGCACAATTTTATCTGTATTCCCCAGTTTTGTTAAATCTAGCAGATAGGCCGTTATACTTCTAACAAACCTGATTTGGGCTGACCTGAGCCTCTCCTGCGGTTGACGGGCGTAGGCAGAGGAGGTGCGGGGGGCGGCTGCAGGTTCTTGAGCTTCTTGGGTCGCCCCACCCGCCCGTTGTTCTTGCCCTTCCTGACATACAGCAGGGTGGGCGTGGGGTTGGGAGCGGGAGCGGGAGCCGGAGGGGAGGCGGGCGCCTCAGGCTTCTCCTGCATCCGCTCCCCGTCGGACTCTCCCTCGGAGTACGAGTCGGCAGAGTTTCCCGACATCACTGGGAGGGCGAGGACGGAGACAGAAGACGACTTAATTAGTCCCACCCGTCAATACTCCCCACGTTCTCCTGTCAGACGCGGACACATGCGCACAGACGGGGGACGTTTGACACCATAAAAGGAGGGGCGGCGCCAAAGAGACACCAGCTACACTCATTCATTCTCACCATCCAGTTCCAGGCAGATGTGGTTCAGGCTCATTCCTCTGAACAGCACTCCGTCTCGCTCCCCGCAGAGCACCACCCGGCCCACCCGGCCCATCAGGCCTGGGTCTTGGCCGATCCCGGCGCAGTTCTGAGTCACGTGGTACTCCCTCTCCAGGAAGTGCTCCAGCCTCTCCACCGCGCTGCCCCCGGGCTGCCCGGGCTCCTCCCCTTCCCCCAGCAGCAGCAGCTGGGTCAGTATGGCTACCTGCCGGCGAACCCTGGTCTGGGTCAGGGCGCGGGGGTTGCGGGTGCCGCTCGAGCGGGCCAAGCTGCGCAGAAGGTCGGTGCCCCGCAGCGGCGTGGCGGGGGAGTGGTAGGGCCTGGCGAAGACGTACGGGTTCGCCGGGTCCACGCCCACGTCCTGCCGCGTCTCCAGGAGGAGCTCCAGGCAGGGCTCGCAGTGAGGGGGCAGGATGAGGGGCTGCACTCGTCCACGTTTGCCCTGGACGCCGACCCTGGGGAGGTGAGGCAGCACCAGGCGCTCAAACGGGGACAGGGAGGCCTCCAACGGCGTGAGAGCGGGCGGGGCACCCAGGGGCACGGGAACCGGGCACTGGGGGGTGATGCGAGCGTGATATTCGCCGATGGACAGCTTGGAGACCTCGCACTCACGCCGCCGGTTGTACAGGATGAGGAGAGCCAGGCTGGAGTGGCAGAGCAGGCGCCAGGCCTCGGCGGATTGGAGCTGCCGAGAAAGGGACAAGAAGGCCGAGTGCTGCAGCCGACGGAGGTACAGCACCAGAGAGGACAGGGACGAGAGGAGGGGCAGCATGTGGTGACGCCCCGAACCGCTGAAAGAGGAGACGGGGAGCAATAAGTCACCGGTCAAATAATTGATTCATCTTTACAATTTGATGCTCGCCAGATGACCCGTAGATTTGATTGTGTTGATCTGTCAATACACTGATGATTTATTAAAGAAGATATAAACCCCAAAAGGATATATGATATAGATAAACAGGATGTTCCATTTTCACACCTTCTAAAGCCCTCTGATGATAATTTTATTCAAAATGTATTGATTTGAAATAAACATCAGGGGGGAATTATTTTCTGGAAGCACAATTGTACAAACGTACGATTTAATATATATATGAATATAATTTAGAAAGTGATCATCTATCCTGTTGAACAAATGCTTTCTTTTTCGAATGTACAACTTTCCAGAGTTATTGGAAATGTTTGGATGACGGGAATCTAAAATAAATCCTACGTAGCAACAAACTAAATGATTAATCGTCAATAAACGATTAGCTGAAGACCTAAACTCACAAAGCAGGCAAAGACCACAAGTTACCTGAGCAAGTCCTTTTCCTTATCCTCGGTCCCACTTTCATCCTCCACCTCCATCACTCCATTCTCCTCCTCTTCCTCCTCTTCTTCATCCTCCTCATCTTCCGCAATTTTCGGAGGCTCCATGTTTTTGGCCAAATTGTTTGCAAAGGATGGAGCGCACACCACCTCAACGTGCTCCTCCTCTTTGGGCCTCTTCACCTCTACCACCTCCACGTCGTCGTCATCGTCGTTGTTGTTGCTGTTGTTGTTGTTGTTGTCCTCCTCCAGTCTTTCCGTCTTCAGCCTCCTCACCGCCCCCTTCCTTGACTGCGGCGTGGCCACCGGGGGCGGGCTTCGCTTCAGGACAGACACCGGCACCGCGCTCTGTCCTCGCGGAGGCGTCAGCACCGATGAGGTGGGGTTCCTTCCAGAGGAGGCGGGGGATTGGTTAGCCGCCGTGAGAGTGGGCGGGGGCATGGAAAGGTCCTGGACGCCGAGCTGAGTGAGATCCGAGACGTGGCCGCGTCCCGCGTCCTGCGGCGCGGAGCGCTGCGGCGCGTGCGCGGGAGCGGTGGCGGGGTTCGAGTTCTGTGCGTGCAGGCGGGGCATCTGCGTGTAGCGCTCCACCAGGGCGGAGCACACCTCTGGCTGGTGGGCGTGGTGCTTGTCCAGGTGGCGACCCAAGGAGCGGAAGTGGCGCCCGCAGTGCTCACAGGTTTGCCGCATGGAGTCTATGGACACGCCTCCTCTCGGGACGTTCGAGCTGATGTTGCCCTTTGTGCTGGAGCCCAGCGGAGCCGGAGCTTTGAACACGAGCTTCGCGGAGGTGGAGGACGACGAGGCGGGGGGGGTGGTCTGACCTGGAGGGTGGGGTGAGGGGAGCGGGCTGCTGTGGTGGGGAACGCCGGTGGGGCAGACCGGCAGCGGGCGCCCGGACGCGGCCCGTTGGGGCGTCTTCTTCTTCAAGTGAGCGCCACGCCGTTTCTTGCGCCGGCGTAGCGCTCGCCCGCGGGGGCTGCCGGTGTCTTCGTCTCCAGCATCGGAGTCACTGGCGTCAGAGTGGGAGATGGGGGAGGAGGAGGGGGAGAGGGACCAGGACGGGGTGACGTAGTCCTGCTGCTGCGGCTGCTGGGCGGTCACAGACAGAGGCTCCTCCTCCTGCAGATGACAGAACACGTCACCTCCTGTCTGGAGACCTTTTCTGATGAATCCTTTGTTACATAAATATAATAAATTGATTAAAAAAATCATATTTGCTTCTTTATTGTTTTAACCTTTTCCTTCCCGTTTCCTCCTTCGTGACTGCATTCTACATGTGCGCTTTAAGTACTTAAATATCGTGGGAAAAGCCCACCGGCAGCACACAGGTGTTCTCTTTAACAGCAGTGGTCCCTGACTTTGTTTAAACCCCCCGGGCCCTTTAAACCAGACCCCCACCACGTCAAAGACTGTGTCCGTCTCAGTGCATTTTACAATGCTGTTACTGGCCCGTCTGCACTCCACACACGTGGACCAGACTATTTCGTGTGCAGCAGGAGGCGGTGCTCATTGAGAAGAGCGAGAACGATACGTCAGAGTGACAAAAAGTACTAAACCCGAGAAAGTCACTACGTTCGCCACAAATTGCTTCTTTTGACAGACGTCAGTTTGGGTTAAACCATCCTGGTAGTCTGCGGGGGAGGGGGGAATTTGGATTTTTAGGATAATAAAATTAAATAGCCCACTGAATATGAATTCAGTTTAGGAACTGACGACTCTTTAATGGACGCTAGTGTATTGAGGTAAACTTCCTCCCTGTCCCTCTATTTGGGTCGCGGCTTGTCATTAAGTTGCGATGGTGTGTCCCGCAGACAGACCAGCTGAGGACCACCGGTCTAAAGAGCAGGCGGTGTCAATCACCTACTCACTTCTTAAAATAATAGAACTTGAGTTTTGAGGTCCATATGTGTACTTTTCTATTGAGCCCAACCAGCCCAGGCAAGCCAAGAAAATACTATATTTGACCTTGTTTGCTGACCATTCAGTCAGTCCAACCAATGAGAGAACAGTTGGACGTGATGTAACCATTTGTTCTGGCTGGTGAGAAAAATGAGGTATCATCTGAATCCAGCTTGAGGGAGAAGCTGGTGCAGTGTCTCTTACCTTTTTGACATTGTTGTTGTTCTCTGTGTCGGAGGGAGACTCGTGTTGCACGGGAGACACGGTGCCACGGAAACCCTGCGGCCAACAAAAGGCAGACGTTAAAAAATGTCCGAGCACGTTGCTCTTGGTGTTTGGCATCACAATCAGCCTCAGCTGCCACTCAAGTGTCAGGAGGACGCCCCTCAGGCTGATCAGGACAACAAGCAGAAAGAAAAAGAAGTGAGGAGATATTCTCTAAAAACACTGTCAACAAGACACATTGATCAGGCTGGAAAACTAACGGAACAAATCAGGCAGCCAATAATAATATAATATGAAACAGTTCTAAACTTCATCACAGCCAAATTACGGATATAAATTATGGCTTTTAAGGAACTGTGAGGAACCACGGTCCCACTTGTCCCACAGTATATTTCATTGTAGTATCATCATACTGTTGAGTATGATTGATTCGATCTAATGAGGTCCATTAGGAATGGATGTCATTAAATAACCATGGTTACTGTTGCTAAAGCACTATAGCTAGAGAAGGAACTGGAGCTCAACCATCGCCATGGTAACCGCCTGCCTTGCTTAGCTTCGTTTGTGTGGTATGAATGTGTGCACAGCGGGGAGTGTGTGTGTGTGCGCGTGTGTGTGACAGGCAATGATTGTGTGAAACTGATCAACACTGTGTGAATGCACATACGGTTGATGATGTCATCAGAGATATGTACACTGCTTGAAATCTATTTCTATACTTGTGAGGACCAAGTGGTCGAGGGCAGCCAGGCAGTGGGAATTTTACCAGCTGGTTTTGGATTAGAAACGTACAAAACAGGGTCAGGTACGGTTTACAATCAAACTGAGACAAATTCAACTAGGGAATTAAACAGCTCTGCCCAGTCCCAACATAATGTCCTGTGGATGCGCTGGGTCCTGCTCTATTGTCTATTATTCCTTCCAACAAGGCCACGGAGAGTCAGTGGAACCTGCACGAGGCCCCTGCTATTTAACTTCCACTCAAAGCTCTTTTTTTTGTTTTTTTTCACTGAAAATATTTCACGATACACACTTTCCCCAGACAATTATAATGACAATAAATGTGGACATTGCGTCAAAGGGGTTTTAGCAACCACCAACTGCAGCCTTTCCTCACTATTACGAGTTTAAGAAGACCCAAAAATCTAAACGTTGTAAAACGCTCCGCAGGGCGGATGGGTTTAAAAACTCCTGGTTTACCTCGTGGCAGCAATTGTGAGAGACTGAGTTTGGAAGCAATGACCTACTTGATTGGGTCTCGACGTGACCCTTTCCCAGAGGATTCCACCACTGCCAGTGGTTAATGTAACATGGAAAACTGATTACAAGCATTGCAATTCCTGCTGTGCAGTTCAATCTGCAGTCTTGCAGAGGAAACAGGCTCTTATTGGAGTGATTGGTGATATAAGCCATACGGAGCATACTTTATTTACAGGTCACGCTTTGAGGAGGCCAGCGCACTTCGCTTCTCCTATTAATGCTCATTTTTATTCTCCACGACTATTGGGAAGTCCACATATAAATCATACAAGGAACAAAAGCATTCACTTCTCTCCAGTGCAACGGAGTCTTCAGCCACCAGCAGAGCTAAAAGTGAAAAAACAGACACCATGAAATCCAACTCCACCCTCAGGCTCCGTGTTCATGTGACATTCGTTTTTCGGAAATCATTTTGAAAACAATTCTGAAAATTTCATTTCCAAACATACTTGGCAATAAACCGTTTGTGACTCTCAAGCGTTGCACCAGAAACCAGTGTGTGTGTGTGTGTGTGTGTGTGTGTGTGTGGCTCTTTAACAGGGAACTGACCAGGTTGTCTCCCCACTCGGTCAGGCTGTAGTCCACGGTGATCTCCTCCCCCTTGGTGATGTCCCGGATGGCGATGACGACCAACCGCACCTGGCTGCCGCAGTGCACCTCTCGGATGCGGCAGTTCGGGGACGGGGGGAAGGAGCTGGCCGCCGGGGCCGGCGCTGAGGCCGCCGGGGCGGCCGGGGCCGTGGACGCAGGGGTCAGAGACGGGGCCCGGGTGGAGGCCGCCGCAGAGGCGGGGAGCGCCGTCGGGGCCGCGGGCGATGAAGCGGCCGCAGCCGGGGCCGGTACGGAGGCCGAGCGGGAGCAGGTCTTGGATCCGATGGGGACTTTGTGGCGAGGCGGCGCTGAAGAGCCGCTGGGAGGGAAGAGTTCAATTCACTAACGTCATCCAGCAACAAGTGCTCGTGCTGCAGTTCTACTGCGGTTTCTTTTTTGATCTCGTGTACCTGTGGTGCATTTTTATTGATTTCTCATCTAAACAATGTTTAAAACGATATAAACAGTGTTTCCCCAAAGTGTAAAGCTTTTAAACAAAATGTGCCTGTGGCACATAATATTAGGAAAACACTGAATTAGTTGTTAAAAGAAAGTTAAACAACAGTAATTGATAATTAAGTCACGTTTATTCGATTCTTGTTTTATTTATTTCAAAAAAATGGAATTGTATGCAAATGTGCATAAATGCACACTGACCAGTATTGAGGAGCGTGCTCTGCGTTGTAGAACGGTCCGTCCAGCACGGGACGCTTATTCTCTGCTGCTTCTTTACGATCACCTGAGAGCACAGCAGCCGTCAGTGTGACACTATAACATACAAGTATGCAGGGACACACACACACACACACACACACACACACACACACACACACACACACACACACAAACAAAGGTCGTCACCTCATCTCCTGGAGCACACACACACACACAAAAGTAGGTCACACTTGCTTGCACACGCTCCACCCCCATAGCAATAACACACAGAGGCGCACACACACACACCCACACACACACACAGAATATGGCGTGCAGATATATAAACACACACAAACACACACCTGGGCTGAAGCTGTGTTCAGGCACGCTCTCTTCCTCAGCTTGTGTGACTTTCATGGGTGTCCCTTTTCTTTTCCTCCCACAGCCACGCCTGCAAAGAGCACACAGACACACGCTCCCCGTTATCATTCCATCCATCCACCCGCCGGCCAAAGGTCAATGGGGTCAGAGGGTGATCAATAAGTTGATGGCCACCCGATGGATCAATACAGGTTGTGTTTGCTAATCCTATATGAGCAAAGCATGCTGGCCATGAACGAAACGCCGCGGAGACAATGACACAGCGAGTGGACGATGGTGAAACATGAACTGATCTGCGTCCGTCCAACAAGAGGACGTCGCTTCAGTGGACATTCTTCAACAAAAGCGTTTAGAAACTTTGCCTCCGCCCACACCGGATTAATGTGAAGGCAAGAAGAGATTTAGAGACTAACCCCCCCTCTGATCTTCACTGATCGGAGTACTGCCCCTTGTGGACGTCTGAATCCTAACAGTGCATTTGTAATAATAAGCAATTACTTTGCTTTATAACTGTGACAACAGAGAACCTTTTAGGCTAATAAACTACATCGATGTATGACTTTGAATTAAAGCAGCCTCAAAACAAACAAAAAAAATCCACAAGGCATAAACATGCACAGAGACAAAAGACCTTTTTGGAGGATTAGAAACACTTTTCAAAACAATTTTCTCAAATTTTAAAAATACTATTAAAAAACGTAATAAATAAACTGTGGTTTGAATTTGTGATTGTGGTTTCAATCCAAAACCCACTAAGAATAAAGAAGAGTATTTACAGTGATTTCGGTAAAAGAATAAGAACATTTACTTCTTTTAATAAAGAAACTATTTACAGTCCACGAAACTAGCGGAAACAGCCACACAACAGAACTTCAAAAAGCTAAACTGGATTCAGCTTAAAATGATGATTAGATCAACTGAAGGTACAAATAAAGACCCCGCCGACCACAGCAAGATCCTGCAATCTGCTGAGTGCTCTGACCCCCACTGAGGAGGGAGCCGTTACCCCCGCAAAGACACCGGTGCCACGGCAAGATCCACCCATCCGATCCCATCCGATCCCATCCGATCCCATCCGATCCCATCTGATCCCATCCGATCCCACCATCCGATCCCATCCGATCCCATCCGATCCCATCCGATCCCACCATCCGATCCGATCCCATCCGATCCCATCCGATCCCATCCGATCCCATCCGATCCCATCTGATCCCATCCGATCCCGCCTCCTCCGCCCCACTCTGCTCGCTCTGTTGCCACAGATTTCTACATTGTTTTTCCGTTAGTCTATTTTTTACTTGTGTGACATTGCAGGCTCCTGAAAACTAGGCCATAGGAAGATCGTGCCTGGGATTCTGAGGTGTTCATTACTGTGAGTGTGAGTGTGTGTGTGTGTGTGTGTGTGTGTGTGTGTGTGTGTGTGTGTGTGTGTGTGTGTGTGTGTGTGTGTGTGTGTGTGTGTGTGTGTGTAAGCAGAGAAGAGAGGAAAAGAGAAGAAAACTAGAGAGAGGACAGACAAGAAGATCAAACGCGATAGGAAAGAAAAAAAAAAAGACCGAAGAAACAGCAAAAGGAAGCTAAAGGGGTAAAAGGAGGACAGGGACATGGAGCAGAGACATGGAGCAGGGACATGGAGCAGGGACATGGAGCAGAGACATGGAGCAGAGACATGGAGCAGAGACATGGAGCAGAGACATGGAGCAGAGACATGGAGCAGGGACATGGAGCAGGGACATGGAGCAGAGACATGGAGCAGAGACATGGAGCAGAGACATGGAGCAGAGACATGGAGCAGAGACATGGAGCAGACCCAGCGTCTCCGTATCGATCCTCTCATCAGGACACGTGATACTACACACAGAGAAG